>NW_027466200.1:772500-807500 GCF_046127955.1 Nelusetta ayraudi | reverse complement strand
GAGACGTTGACAAGTTTCGACAGGCGGGTCTGACTTCTGTTGCCATTAGTTGTGTCGAGTTTAGCTTTTAAATCATGTTGATTTAGCTCTTGCTGAGAGATATGTGTTTCCTGTAGATAAGGCATGGCCAAACTACGGCATGTCTCTGTCCGGCCCGCGTGAAGGCAGTCAAAAATCTAACCTAACTTAGAAATGACACTTGAACCTGCAATGAGTATTTTAGTCGTTCTAAATGAGTCCAACGTTAGAAAAAAAGGAGCGACCCGGACTTCCCACAGTCTCTTTTCTATTAACATGGGAATTCAATTTTAATAATTTGTCAACTAAAAACACCGGTCATACTAGAACATCCCTACCAGCTTTCTTCCCTGTATTCTCTGAATTTAATCAAAGAATCTTTGAAACTCTTGTAGCTTTTCTCTGGCTCGTGTCGCTGCTGATGCGTAGCCCCTCCAGGATCCCTCCTTGCACTGCCACTCCGTCGTAGTGCGGGGCACCGAGTGCCGCAGGCCCCTCCGCACCCGTCGCCACCGCCGTCTTCTCCGCCAGGCCGCGTCTCGCCAATTCCTCCTTTACCTCCTCTGCGCTGTTGTACGTTCGAGTTCCCGTATCCCAGTGGGTCCTCATCTTGGTGAATGGCGTCTGGAACCAGATGCCCTTCTCCTTCAGGATTCTTTTAGCAGTGTTGTACTCCTTTCTCTTTTGGACCATCTCTGTCGCGTAATCGTGATGGAATGACGGTACTTTATTCCCCAGTTCTATTTTCTTTGTCCATAGCTCTCTCAGGACCCTCTCTTTGGTAGTAAATTCCAGAAAGTTAACAATGATGGGTCTCGGTTGGGCACCGTCTGCTGGCTTCTGTGCAAATGAGCGGTGTGCTCTCTGAATTTGGAAATTAAAATCTGCTGGCAGGTGCAGTTCGCTTTTCAGCAGGTCTTCCACAAACTTGGCCACAGATTCTCCCTCCTCTCCTTCAGTGACTCCATAGATACGTAGGCTGTTTCTCTTCGGCCTGGACTCCAGGTCAGTTAACTTGTCCTGAAGAGCTTTTTGTTCTCTCAGTGATATGACCAGAGCGTCATTAGCTTCCTGTGCCCAACGTTCTAGTTTTTCAATCCGCGACTCAGCCTCGTTGATCTTGCCGGTCTGGAGCTCCTGTTCAGTGACGACTTTCGCAAGTTGTTGATTTATTTCGTCTTTGAAGTCGTCCAAGTCTTTTTCCACGTCGTTCCTCAGTGTTTCTCCAAACATGCAAAGGACTTCTTTTGATTCCATTTTTAAATCCTGTATCTCCTTGCTAATAATTTTTATGTCCGAGCCCTTTTCCGCGTCGTTAGTCACGAGGAGTTCGTTTCGCCATCTCCCTCTGTTTCAGAGCAAGCTGGTAGTTCGGCCATATTGTCTGTTACTGTGTTTCTCTTTTGGTTGAATCAAGTTTTCCTTCCCATTCCAACGTTCCCCTGATCACTTTGTAGTTAATATGATATCTGACAATAGTTATTCAAGTTTTCGGGGAGTTTTTACCCTAGACGGTCGAGAGCCCTGGTGTCGCGCAGTCTACCGCTTTATGGCCAAACCAGAAGTCCCTTCCCTCTAGCCTTTTCAAGGGGGAGGTGGCTAGACTTGGCTCTTGTGGGACGAGAAGCAGAAGGCCTGTCCGATCGGGGGGTAAGATGAGATGACATTTTTGTGGGTCAACACAAACTCATCTGCGAGGACAGCCGCCTTGGACAATGACGACACTTTCTGTTCATTCAAGAACATTACCACCTTCTCTGGCAAAGAGTCTTTAAAATCTTCTAAAAGAACGAGCTCACGGAGTGACTCAAAGTCATTTTTGACATCATTAGCTGCACACCATTTATCAAAGAGGTTGCTTTTCTCCCATGCAAACTCGACAAAGGTTTGACCACTAGATTTTCTATGGTTCCTAAATTTTTGCCGGTAGGGCTCAGGAACAAGCTCATAAGCAGGAAAAATTGCTTCCTTTCCAACATCATATTGCAGGCTGTCTTCTAAGAAAAGAGCAGACACCAACTCCTGTGCTTTTCCCACCCGCTTGCATTGGAGAAGGACAGGCCACATGTCTCTTGGCCAGTTGAGTGGCGAAGCTATTCGCTCCAAGGCACTGAAGTATGAATTCTGTACCTACATACAACCCCCCCTTCCGTGGCCCGCCGACTCGATGCAGGTCTGTCATGTGGCCCGTTGCTAAAAAAGTTTGCCCACTCTCTATACAGACAGTGAGTTGGAGCAAGCTCGTAAGCACTACTTCCAGATGGCCCGCACTGCCAGTGAGGGGAAATGTGTCATGTTCAAAGAGCTGAGATGCAGGCTGGTGAGAAACACTGTCACCAGCATGATTTCTATGTTGAGAGCCAGTCAGCAAGGAGAGGGGGTCTGGTACCCTTCTGAGCATGAAGTCACTGCAATGGCTAAAAGACTAGTGGAGTATTATCCCATGCTGAAGGATTAAGACAAAATAATGAAACATGTAAGTGATTATATTATTTTGCGCACTTAGATTTTGAAGCATGTGGTTATTTTTGGCTGATACTTTTTTTTATCTGTGCATGTTCACTTTCCATCTTTATTTAAATAAACCTATATGCTCTTGACTCCAAGTGCAAAACATCACAAATGGACAGTTCTGTATTCAAGTCATATATATATGTACAAAGTGAGGAGCATGGGGGGGGGGGGGGTGAAATTTTATTTACCACAGGCGAGCACTTACAAGAATCTTCACAAGAGATTCGCCAGAGAGGGGCCACAAGAAGAAAAGGCATCACATTGACTTCTCAGCAAGTGACCAAGAAGAAGATCATGATGCAGACTCAATTGGTGGATCAACAATTATTTTGTGTCACACACCAGGGCGCAGTTCTGATAATGGCCACACTTCACGTAAGTAGAAACATGTCCATTTTAATAATAATGATAATGTATGAAAGCCAGGCAATGTTATGATAGTTTTGGATATCATGATATATCACAGGCATTTTTACATTTGAATTGTCATTTGATATATTTTGATGCTCCAAACAATTTCATCCATTTGACTGATTTACTGATTTGTCTCCTCCATTTCATCAGCCAAAGATGGTCTGACAGCACAGGCCAGACATTATCAGACCCTGCAGGAGCTGTACAAGAAACCAAAACCCAACCAAGATACTGTCTCCCAAATTCTTGACCTGCAGTTTCAAGCAAGAAGATCCTTCATTGATAGTGATGTTCTGAAAGAACAGGACAAGGCCAACAAAGATCCTGAATGCATATCCATGTGTCAAGGATCTTTATCGTGTAAGTGATTAACTTGTTTTGGTTTATGATGAAAAGCAAGCATTTTTGCAGATTTTAACACTGACTTGCATTATAGGCGATGAATGAGCTGCGGCGCATTCTGGATAAGGGCAACAGAAAATTCATTGATGAACTAAAAAAAGAGATGGGAAGACTTCTGCACCAATGTGTAATTTTATGGTGTTTGGAAAAAAAATGAAGTGATGAAGCCACGCATAACGCTGGATGTAGGTGAGTCATTTTGCTGTGTCTCTAATTGACTGTGTAGCTGTTTCCTGGGACATAGGATGGTTTATGTTGCGCTGAATGAATAGATGCAGAATGGTAATACTCTTCATGCTGAAAAAATAAGATTTTTTTTGTGATCAACACAAACCTAATAAGACTCATTTTTAGGAAGACTAACTTTGAACTCAAAGTTGATTTGTTCTATTCCAGTGGAATATTCCATCGCGCTGCTCAGGGCACTCCCCACACTCTTTCCTTCACCAAGTCCACCACCGAAGAAGCTGGGACATGCCAGTGAGGCACTGCTTCATGTCATTCAGGTGACAGCTTGTTCGCATTTTCTCACATTCAAAACTTCATAGTTCCATGCATGGATGTGGCGTTTCCTTCTTCTTTTTCTTTAGCCAACTGAAGATCCCACAATGTACTCGCAGAAGAGGTCTTTTTGCACTCCTGTGTTGCTGTTTGATGGGACCCGCTGTCTCATCTGTCTTGGAGCCACGGAAGACTTGAGTGACGGTCTGCTTCATCTGATGGGTTACTACTATGCCCTGCACCTCACATATCCAAAAGTGTGTGGCAACCCTTCTCTCTGTCATTCAGACAGAAGTGCTACAGGACACTATCCATGAGTGAGACACCACAGCCTCATACAAAAAAGACCATGGCAGAATGGAAAGATTTTATTGGGGAGTAGAGCTGTGTACTAGGCATAGGTAGTCATACACTCCCCTGGTAGTTGTAACTTGAGGGTGGGTGGGAGTCTGTTGGAACAAACATGTTATCAGTGGTGATAGGAACACAACACTATATGCTGTCCCCATACTGTTTTTGTTTTTTTTGTGTAACTGAGTGTCAGGGAATCTGAATCAATGTTCAATAATGATGACGGTGAATATTGTAACAACAAAACATTACTTGCGTTCTAGAAATGATTGCTTGAGATTGTTTTAAGATGCAATGCCTTAGTGACGTTTTTATTACAAGGCAGTGAAGGCACTGTCAGCAATTTAAGTGAATAAATAGTTGTTGACAATATTAATTCTGTTTGCTGAATTATTTTTTTTTGGGGGGGAGTGGGCGTAGGGGGGGTGGATGCTTTGTCTCATTTTGAGAAAAAAAAAGCTAATATTGTGAACACTTAAATTAAGAAGAATTGCACTGTTAGTAGGTCTGGTTTTAAGATCTTTTCATTCAAATTAAGAAAGAAGCAAACGTGAAAAAAGAATTGAGAAGCTAGTATCAAGTTTATTTGACTTAGTACAGTCCTTGGAATGAGTGCTTTACTGTTTATTTCAAGAGTTTTTCCATTCTTCAAATGCCTAGATATATCGTCTTATTTTAAGAAATCTTACCAAGTCTAAATATCTTACTGCATTGGCAGATAATTAGACTTGTTTCTAGCCTGTTCTTTCTCAATTTAAGTGTTTATTTCTTAGATATATTTTGCAGTGTGTGGATACCGAGGGGAGCTCTAGAATTGACTCATTCAACCGACCAAGGATCCAATCAGCAGCGGCGTCACAGGCCCTCCTCCTTCTTTGTTCTCTCCCTCACTTTGACTTCGGCACTGGACAGCCAGGTTTGTGGAGGGAAGGTTGGAACAAGGTAAGGACGGGGTACCCCATACATTCATGTACGTAGAGTCACTAAGTCTTAAACTCACCAGGTTTGTATCGCTTATCGATAGCCCTAATGCCACACAAGTCTATGAGGGTCAAAGGTCAACTTTGTCCTAGGGACATGGGACCACTTTCAGGTTCATCAGGATCCCCCTGGACACACCCACGCCAAATTTGGGGCGTCTAGCCCATGAGGAACCCCGAAACCCTCACTCTAATTCCAGCCTTATCGCTAAACCCTAATGCAGTGCAAGTCTATGAAGGTCAAAGCTCAACTTTGTCCGAGAGACATCAAGTGTTTTTTCATGAATCATTCATAAATGTTAAGAGTTTGCTTTGTGGAGAATTCACAATAAAAATACATTGACACTGTGAAGATGGACTCAAGCACTATTATTGAACTATACTGTATTTTTTGAGTGATGTGAAGCTTTTGACAAGCGCTGCGCAAAGGAGGCCCATTTGTTTTTGTTTTTTTGAAGGGGGCCCAAAATTCCTGGCGGTGCCCCTGAGCGGGCATCTCCAGCACCAAGGCAGTGGAGCTGCCGGCCACGAGAGAAGAATTAACCAGTCCATTGAAACCATTTGTTTGGTCTAGTGAGTGGCAACAGTCCTTTCAGGATCTTAAGTGCCTTAAGTGTCTGCTCCAAATTTTTCCTCATTGGCTAGAAGCCCCAAATCTAGCGTGGGCGCTTCTTGGGGGCTCCTGATGAAAAAGCAAGTGGCCCCATGTCTCTAGGACAAAGTTGAAAATTCACCCCATAGACTTGCATTGAATTAGGGTTAACAATAAGGCTGAAACTAGGGTTAGGGTTAGGGTTAACTGAAATTCGGGTTAGGGTTTCGGGGTTCCTCAAGGACTAGAAGCCCCAAATTTGGCGTGGGCGCTTCTTGGGGGCTCCTGATGAAAAAGCAAGTGGCCCCATGTCTCTAGGACAAAGTTGAAAATTCACCCCATAGACTTGCATTGAATTAGGGTTAACAATAAGGCTGAAACTAGGGTTAGGGTTAGGGTTAGCTGAAATTAGGGTTAGGGTTTCGGGGTTCCTCAAGGACTAGAAGTCCCAAATTTGGCGTGGGTGCTTCTTGGGGGCTCCTGATGAAAAAGCAAGTGGCCCCATATCTGTAGGACAAAGCTGAAATTTCACCCCATAGACTTGTATGGCATTAGGGTTAGGGTCCAAGAGTACACATACACATTTTCTTTTGCTTTATTGATTTAAGCTCATCGTCTCCAGCTGCAAAGGTACAGAAACCTTTCTGTGTTTTGATGTCGTGTGTGAGAAAACATCACTTTTTTCTGTAAACTTGTGTTATCATTGTCCTTCATTGAAAATGACACAATCTTTCATCTCATTGTTCAGATGCCGAACACCAAAGCATTCCGTCGCTCTCTGGCCATGAAACGACGCCTGGAGCAAAAACAGGATTGGACACCTTTTCCACCTCGGAAAGGACTTTGAACGTCGTGAGCACTTCCACGTTCATGATTTCATGTTCTGCCTGTGTTGTTATGTTGTATTCCAAATAAATCTTACAAAAACATATTTAGATTTTTCTTTTTTGTCAATTTACACAGGGCTCGGTACTGGTCAGCGACCTGGGTGCGAAGATGGCCCGTTTTGCTCCTGACTGACAAAACAGTGCAAGTTCGTTCTTAAGGCCCAGCAACCAGACAAGAAGGTATGGGTCGTGATTTTGTCAAGCCACGAGTTTCTTTATGTTTTTGTTCTGGTGGTGGGAGACTCACATCTCTGTCCACTTGTGGATGGTTTTGTGTTCTCTCCCCGGGCAACAACCTTGAACACGGGCTTGTAACAGACTCCGCCCAGGATTTTGCTGCGCTACTGGCAACTGTGTTGGACCGCTGGCCCAAGGTTTGTTTATCTGCTGTGACAAACAAATTTGAACACATGAATGTCATCGCCACTTTGTTTTATCAATATCAAGTAATTCCATGATCCATAGTTCAATAACAAGAATATTCATGAATTTATTTTGCATTTTTATGTTTGTTTGGGTTTGTTTTTTTTTATACAACTATTTTGTAGGTGTTTGTGCTTGACTTTCCACCTCGCCTGACTGTCAAGACAGAACTACAAACAGCGCTACGTCAAGTATATCATCGTGTTGCTGCACGCATGGGTGTGTAAAATACATATTTTTGTTGTATTTTTTTCTCTTCAGTGACACTGTGCTAACAGATATTTCTTAGAATTGTGTGATTACATAATTGATTATGTGACACTTCTTCCAGGTTTAACATTTGTGTATATGGCCGATCACCTCCCCCTTCGTCAGCTGTACATGGTGGTGTTATGATGGTATAAGTTTTGCCTTCTTCAGCCTTACTTGCTCTTCATTTGATATGACAAATATGTGTTAACATGTTGTTTTCTGTTTAGGTGCACCTCAGGACTGATTTTGGTGGAGCGTCTGCATGCTGCATGCTCCATCAGCTCGCACCCCCTTCACCTAGGCCAGGGGTGTTGTGTCACAACCAATCATCGCCCAGGGTGTCTCCCAGAGTGGTTGTGACAGGTCCTGTCCACTTGCCAGTGTATGGACCTGCTCCTGAATGGACTCTTGTTGGACAGGAGGTTGAGGTAACCTGTTCATCCCTCTTTTTTCCCCCCCCCCCAATCGTGTATTTGTCAAACTGTGCAACTTTTTATTTTAAAAATAAACACTTATCGTAAGTTGACTCTGATTTCCTCTCCTCTTTTTTTTATAGACAGTACCAACAGCTGTTGAGACTGCATTTCACACAGACATCCCGTCCAATCCCGTGTGGTTCAGTGAGGCTAAGGCTTAATCTCTCCTGTCCTGTTTGTGGGGGCGCTAATCCCGTAAGAGTCAAGTAGGCGTAAGCAGCGGCCGGTGAATAAGACGAGTTAACAACGGAAGAGCACATGCAAGAACGGCGGAAAATACCAACAACGGAAAACAAATCAAAGACCCACCCGAAAGTTACCACTCTAAAGTGTGGACCCACTTTGGCTTTTACGAGACGGATGACGGGAGGAAACTTCATAAAGAATATGCAATCTGCAACAACTGTTTTGCGAAGGTAAAATACAATGGCAACACTACGAATCTGCAGAGCTGCCTCGTTCGCTATCACCCGTCCCGTTTTTCCCAGAATTGTTCTCTTTTTTCACCACCTGTCCCGGGAAAGATAAAATCTCTCCCAGGACACAATTTGTCCCGTTTTTTATGGAAAATGACAAAACCTCATTTAATTTCCGTCTGTGGTCTAGATAGGGCTGCCAACCCTCCCGTAAAATACGCGATTGTCCCATATTTGGCAACTAAAAAGCCTGTCCCGTAATGAACTGATGGGGGACGCACTTCACTTTGTCCCGTATATTTTGGGACGCGGTTATTTATTTATTTATTTTGTCTGCATCATTTCTTTTATTGATTTTCAGAATCGGGGCAGTGAAAGGATTTTTTTCCCTCTTTCATCTTCCCGTCGGTTTGTATATCCCAAGTCCCCAAGTTGAGATAAGACAAGTTGCTACTGACTTTACATTACCAGAAAGCACTGTCCTTGTTTACATGAAAGTTATTAATGTTCATGCACTTTAATATGTTTGCTTGTGCAGTGCACGTTTGTTTGTACATTATACAAAGTTTTGGAATAAATGCAAGATCACAGTCATTTTCCTTTTTATGGGTATTTTTTTCTTTTTCAGTCACATATCGTCGGCAAAATTTCGAAGATATCGAAGATATCGTGTGTCGTGATGTTGTCATTATCGTGGGCCAAATATCGTCACAGTATCGAATCGTGGGTTAGCCGTATCGCCCCACCCCTATTATCAACACAAGATCACATATGTACAGTACATGTACAGTTTAATTAGTGTGTCACTTTGTTTATGAATTCATTTCTTTATGTTCTTCCAGATGTCCAGCCTGAGACGTCGATCAGCACGCGTTGCCTCAAAAACCAAAACAAACAAGTGACATGTTGGTATTTGGGATATGTGTATTTTATTGTGTGCATCTTTGTGATAGGACAATAAATGCAGTTCTTTAAATGTTACTTTGTGTCCTTGTATTTGCAGGTGTGGGCAACACGTTCAACTGTCCACATGACTGAGTCTGCCTCCAGCAATGTCACAGCAGTGCAGCAGGTTTGTACTTATTCATTTCCACTTCATCACCTGTGTGTGTTTTCTAGGCTTTACACCCATCTTATCGGCTGTATCGGATCGGCCGATATTTGGCATTTTTTGAAACGTTCATGATCGGGCGTCATGTCATGAATCACCGATCAATGACGTCATGGTCGTGTTGAAACTTTTTTAATCTGTCTCATTTCCTCCAAAGTAGTTTCACAGCATCGACATGTTTATTTGTTTGTATCCGAGTGTTATGTAAATCTATAGATTTGGGTTTACATTGTTGTCAGTTCCTTTTGTCTGCTATGTGTCCGTTTGGGCACTAGATGGCGCAGTAGATCCCTTGTTCCCTTTTTTTTTGCTTGTTCCAGGTGCGGAAAGGTGATTGGCTGGTGCCAATATTAAAGGAGGAGGACTTCAACACCTCGGTCTCTTTGTCCTTCTCCCAGCTCCCAACCAGAGGCCATGTGCCGCAGCAGCAGCATTCTGTGTTCAGCCATCAATTCTGTTTTGTAATCTATTTCAGTTCCCTTTGTGTCCACGTAGCCCGTAGGGGAGGGAAGCCATTTGTGTTGTGACCCTTTTCTCCTGTGTTTTAGTTAAGGAGGTTAGTTTGACTGTCATTTATTTGATTGTTTTCTTCATAGGTAAGATCCATAAGAGAGCCATTTTGTTTGTTGTTTTGGCCATGCCCTCCCTGACGCCAGTGCAATGATGGTGACGTTTAATAAAAACCATCCTGTGGACGAAGCACCTTTGTCTAATTTGAGAGCTGGGAGAAGGGGGGGCGCCTTTATGTTGTGTCCTGGTTCCCCCTAGGCCGGGGCATAACACCGAGAGCTAATGATTCATGATTCAAAAACCTTAATTTTCGTCTTCGTGCCTCTTCCTGTTTTGAGTACTGTCGCTATGTGACGGACAATAAAGTTTCTTTGAATCTGCAATATATGCAACGCTACAGTACCTCGCGGGGGAACTTTGGCAAAAAATTTCAACACCACAAATTTAATCAGGCACTTGGAAAAGATACACACGGAGGACGTTGGATCGGTGATTGGCACAAAAATCATGACCGTGTAAAGCCTAGTGTTTTCCTTTCTATGTTTATTGGCATAAAATCACATCTTTCTCATTTTAATCAGGTTGAGGCGACGCCACAGATGACCAGAGCTGTGCCCGTGGTTCCTGTGGCTCCCGTGGTTGCCAGCACCAAGCCAGAGGAGGCCAGCACCGTCTAGGAGGCAACACAGAAGATCAACTAAGCTAAGGAGGCTTTTCTTTCTTCTTCTGTTGCCTCTGACTGCTCCGCTCGTTCTACGCCTCGCACATGTGATTTGTGATCCATCATCAGTTAGTACTAGTGAAGATGCAGTGGCAGATCATGGCACTGGTATTAGATTAGCCAAGGTTCTGCATGGTCACGGTTTAAAATTCCAGCACCAGCTGGCAACAGTGAGTCACTTCAGAAGAGCAAAACTCCTCACTTTGACATGGATAATTCTGACGTAGAGTTTGTCAGTGCTGTGACCAATGAAGAGTGTAACTTCTCTCCCCTTGATGTTGATGTTTGTTTAGACCTTTGCAAAAACTTGAAGATTCATTTGGACCGTGCGAGTTTTCCAATTTCTGATTGCAAAGGCCCATTAGGTTCGCCGTGTACAAATGAGAATTTAGAGGCTGATGGAAACTGCTTCTTCAGAGCCATCAGTCAAGCTGTGACTGGTTTATAGACACAGAAGTGGAAATTCAGGTTGCAGCAGATTGTTTACGATTAGATGTGTACACTTTTATCGATGGTCATGGGTTGAAGTACAGCTCTTGCAAGAAACAATTCTCACATTGTATATATTTATGGATGTATTTGTTTTATATGGAAGCAGTTACCATAATCCAAATTAAAATAAGAATATAATAACAGAAATGCTTTTTCATTTTAAGAACGAAGCTGCATTATTTGACTCATAATTAAAATGGTTAATAAGTCATTCAATCTGCATTTTCATTTTCTTCTTCAAGACTGCTCATTCTTGTACTTAATTCAAATGAAGGAAAACACATTTGAGATTTAATTTTCAAAACATGCACCAGCAAAGAGTTACCAAAATTCAATATGAAATGTAAAATTCAAAAATGAAAAAGCAATAGCAGAATGCTTTTTCATTTTAAGAACAAAGCTGCATTATTTGACTCATAATTAAAATCATTAATAAATATTCCTATATGCATTTTCATTTTCTTATTTGTGTCGCACCTTTTATGACACAATCAAAAAGAAAACTGAGGGCATTGCTTTTTAATTTTCGTGGTCCTGCCCTGCACAAGAGTTAGCACAACTCGAAAACGAAATCGCAATCTCAAAGTAAGCGCGCGGCGCAGGAAAGTGACGTCAGCAGCTCTCCACCTCTGCTGTGGGTATGGCGGTATGACGCCAAGTGTCATTTGCCTCCTGTTATGTGTAAATTCTAATGTTTGTGAATTTAATAAATGTATATATATACTGTATATTTAAAAAAAAAAAAAAAAAAAAAAAAAAAGTATAGCGGTATGACACCACTTTGCCATCGTTACTTTTCACGTCATTGAAGTTGCCGGTAAACAAGATTTAAATCGCCGAAAAACGTGGACCACTGACGGATCTCGTTGGTCGGAAAGATTTGAGCATGGCGCACATTGACACAATTGTTCAAACCCTGCTGGATTTAGCTTCCCAGGTGGAGTTGAATAATGTATCTGAATCTGATGCTCGGGACCGAGTTGAGCAGGTATTCTGCCGTCCCAGATACGGACGCAAACAAGGTTGCCCTAGCCAACCTGTTGTCAGTTATGGAACACCTTGATGCACCAGCACAACATCAAAGCTAAAGCTATTTGTTACATGGGTGGAGTAACAGCTGTTCGGCGTCGGCCACCAGTCCATCCGTGGCAGGATGCGATGCAACGGATCATTGCTTCCGTTCGGCGTCGGCCACCAGTCCATCCGACGAAGGATGCGAAGCAACAGATCAATCCGTCGACTGGTGGCAGATGCTGGTGCGAGATCTGTCAGTGGTCCACGTTTTTCGCCGATTTAAATCTCGATTACCGGCAACTTCAATGACGTGAAAGAAGTAACGATGGCAAAGTGGTGTCAGACCGCCATACCTTTTTTTTCTTTTCTTTTCTTTTTAAATAAATAAAAAAAAATATATATATATATATATATATATATATATATATATATATCTTTCTCTTTTTCACAAACATTAGAATTTACACATAACAGGAGGCAAATGACACTTGGCGTCATACCGCCATACCCACAGGTGGAGAGCTGCTGATGTCACTTTCCTGCGCCGCGCGCTTACTTTGAGATTGCGATTTCATTTTCGAGTTGTGGTAACTCTTGTGCAGGGCAGGACCACGAAAATTAAAAAGCAATGCCCTCAGTTTTCTTTTTGATTGTGTCATAAAAGGTGCGACACGAATAAGAAAATGAAAATGCATATAGCAATATTTATTAATGATTTTAATTATGAGTCAAATAATGCAGTTTCGTTCTTAAAATGAAAAAGCATTCTGCTATTGCTTTTTCATTTTTGAATTTTACATTTCATATTGAATTTTGGTAACTCTTTGCTGGTGCATGTTTTGAAAATTAAATCTCAAATGTGTTTTCCTTTTTCATTTGAATTAAGTACAAGAATGAGCAGTCTTGCAGAAGAAAATGAAAATGCAGATTGAATGACTTATTAACCATTTTAATTATGAGTCCAATAATGCAGCTTCGTTCTTAAAATTTAAAAGCTTTTCTGCTATTGCATTTTTATTTGGATTATGGTAACTATCTGCTTCCATAGTTACACTTGTGTTACAGAATAGTAAATGCTTCAGCAGAGTTTTATGAGGGTGTTTTTTTTTGTTGTTGAAAGTGAAAATGTTGTTTTGAAAATGACTGCTTACAGGTCCATCTGTTTACTCTAACCAAGCATTCAGAACGAGTTGTCCAACACCGGTTTAATTTTTCAGGAATTGTTGACTTTAAAGAATCACGTTAATGTTCATTAATTCATGGAAGTGAAGAATAATTAAAGTAAATCTTAAAGTAACCTTGTGCTTCTGGGTTTCTCAATGTTTCAACAACATAGTTAAGTTCTTTCACATGGCTACTTTTATTTAACAGCTCTTTGCACACACGACCTTCAGGTCAAAAAGTAAATTCAGTAAATAGCATCACCATAAGGATTGCGTAATAACAGAAACAAAGGAGTGCAGTAAATAACCAATATCCCTGTGTATTTTTAAAAGGAACACTAGAGATTTAACAAGACACAAAATAACAGGAGGTTCACAACAATTTAGTGTCCATTCTCTGGATAGGGTCAGGGGGAGGCGCACTGCAGTGGAATAAGTGTCCATCCTGTGGAGAGGGTCGGGTGGTTTAGAGAGATGCAGTGATGGCCTCTCTTAGGTGCAAATACAAGTTCACAGCCTGATACGGATCTGTTGGTGGAGCAAGATGGGACTCAGGCATAAAGATGATACAGAGTTCATAAATATCTGGATTACATGGTACAGCCAGCCGAAAGACACATTCATTTTTGCACAGTTGAATGTGTTCATCTTCAACAGGGGAGAGAAAATCTGTTGTTCGCTAAAGTTCAGGAACAGCATGCGTCACATTAGGCCAACCGCTGGCGACGTTTAGGTTTCTTGATGGCCTGATGTTGTGTGCATTCCACACCTGTGCAGTGTCATCCAACTCATCCTGTAGAAAATGTATACATTTAGGAAGAGCTGTGCCAGCAGAACATAAATAAAACACTAAATTACAGCATTCACACATGAGCAACCCCACCCTCTCCCTCCCTCCCTGTCTCTGTTCATCCCTCTCCCCCCTTTCTCCCCATCTCTTATCCTCTCTGTTTCTACCCTTCTGTTCCATCTCTCTCCCCTTCCATCTCTGTTCCTTTCCCTTTTCTACCCCTTCTCTTTAGCATTCTTTTTCCTTTCCTCCCGTCTCTGTCTGTCTGTCTTCCCAACACCCCCTTACCCGTTTCTGTCCTCCCTCCCCTCTCTCTCACTCACATACACATGCACACAAAATGAAAATAAAACGTTATTCATGAACTCACCTGTATGGAGGCCCATACAACAAAACTGCAGGAGACTTTTGTCCAGAAACTCGCCATCAAAATGCCCGTTGTCTCTGAGGTCTGATAACAAGGCTAACCAGAACTCCATGCGCTGGCCACGCAGGAAACCCCACCAATATTCAGTTCTTTGATTGGCGGTGCTGGCCCCCTCCAAGTAACTATCGAGGGTGTCGTCTGGTTGAACAGGGACGAGGATACGCTGGAAGCCTCTAATATGGCCATTTTCGGTTCCAAGGTCGCCTCGAACAACTCTAGGGCACCCCCCAAAACGCTGTACCGCTTCTATGTAGCACCCTCCAATTACTTTTGGGTCACTACTTGTTGTGTAAGCTTTGAGCCAGATTATTTTTCTTGAAAAGCCATCGATACATCCATTCACACAAATACCATATGGCTTCAGTTCATCATATGAGTCCAGGTGCCAGATGAAGTTGAGAAGTTTGAGAAGTAATTCCTCCGTCTGAGACGCCCCGCTTGCCTTAATGACACTCCTCTTGGATCCAGCTCCTTCAAAACCAAACGCACAGACTCTTTTCTCACACGCAGTCCATTTTCTCTGCATTTAGCATACAACCACCTGTACCCGTGAAGCTGCCCGGGGTAATGTAGCTGGTTGCTAATGGATTCAAACAGGATCGCCAGGTCGGAATAGGCTTTGCGTGGCACGAGTCCCCTTGGAATGTACAGCTGCATCCCACTCTAGACTGATCAAACCCGACAAAGAAAACAAATCCTGAGTCACTAAATATTAAGAAGATGATTAAAAGGATTGGTATGTTTGATGTATGGAGGGATTTTCATCCATCCACTAAACAATTGACTTTTTACTCTCACCCTCATTCAGTTTACTCGAGGATCGATTATTTCTTTATGTTCTGAACAGACAGACACAGGGTTTTAGATTGTAGAATTGGTGTTAGCGACATATCAGATCACTCAGGTGTATATGTGAAAATAAATGTAGGTGTCCCACACAAAAACACTATTTGGAGACTCAACACCTCCCTATTAAATTACACCTGATTTGAAGATTACATTAGGAAAGAAATTAAGGAATATACAGACCTTAACGGTAGCACAGTGACGTCACAGAGTATTTTATGGGATGCTGGAAAAGCAGTATTGCGTGGGAAGATTATAAGTTGGGCATCACAAAGGAAAAAAGAAAAACTTAAACACCTTAACGACTTGACAAGTAAATTAGACTCACTGGAACGGAAGCATGTAGAGACTAACGACCCCACCTTATTGGAACAAATAACCGTAGTAAAATCAGAACTAAATAAGAAACTGAACGACCAGGAGGAACTTACACTTAAGAATATCAAACAAACCCACTATGAAAATGGACCCCGTGCTAAAAAACTCTTAGCCTGCAGACTTAAAAAACAACAGTCTGGAAGATCCATATATAAAGTAAAGGACCCGGTCACCAACCAGATGTGTTATAAGCCAGAAGCAATACATAAGTCTTTTGAATCATACTACAGGAATTTATACACTCAACCCGAATTAGCAGAAGCAGTAACAGTCAATCAATTTTTTGAAATCCCTAGACCTGCCATCTGTTGTCACAGAACAAAATAAGTGCTTAACTACAGAGATTACAAATGCAGAGGTCGACAAGGCAATTTCTAAACTGAAAACAAGCAAAGCAGCCGGGGGAGATGGACTACCAGCAGAATGGTATAAGACTTTTAGGGACTCTGTGACCCCACTGCTATTTATTAAATTGTTTTAACTATGTCTTAAAAGGTGGCGAGACCCCACCATCTTGGAAACAGGCCATATTATCTGTAATACTGAAACCAGGGAAAGATAGGACAGATTGCAGCTCATACAGACCTATCTCAGTTTTAAACACTGATTATAAAATTTTCACTTCAATTATTGTCAACACACTAGAAAATATTATCCCTAACCTAATTGACACGGACCAGACAGGTTTTGTTAAAAATAGACAAACACAAGACAATGTTAGGCGAGCTATACATCTGTTACATATAATGAGCAAAGGAAACACAATGTCCTTAGCAATTAGCTTTGACACAGAAAAAGCTTTTGACTCTGTTCTATGGGAATTTTTATACCTGGTCCTGCAATGTTTTGGCTTTAACAATACAGTTATAAAATGTTTAAAATTCACCTGTGGCCCGGATCAGAATAAATGGCAGTCTTTCAGGTACAATCCGTTTGGAGAGGGGTTGCTGACAGGGCTGCCCACTGAGCCCCATCTTGTTTGCTCTATTTATAGAGCTACTTGTTCAAAAGATTAGGGAAGACCCAGAAATCATGGGAATACTATTCAAGGGGAAAGAATATAAGACATGTTTATATGCAGATGACATCCTGGTGACTTTATCCGACCCGGATACCAGTCTCCCTAAATGAATGCCCTCCTTCGACCAATGTGGTTCATATTCGGGATACAAATTGAACATAGAGAAAACTCAAACTCTTACTTTTAATTACATACCTCAAGAAAACATACGTAAGTCCTTTAAATTTAAATGGAAAACCAGAATTTTCAAATACCTAGGTCTTCATATTCCCAAGACCCCCAAAGATTTATATAGTGTAAACTACGGTAGCATCACAACCAAAATTAAAAATGATCTGGATAGTTGGACCCCCCTAGTACTTGATTTTTACAACCGAATAGATACTTAAAAAATGGTTATTTTACCACAATTGTTATTTCTACTCCAATCGCTACCTGTAGAAATACCCAATAAGAAATTCAGTGAATGGAATCGGATCATTTCTAGATTCATATGGCAGAACAAGAAACCAAGGGTACGCTACAAAACATTACACTTAACAGGGAGGGATGTCACTCCCATGCTTGGAGGACTACTATAAAGCAGCACAACTGCAGTATATAGTCTACTGGTGCAGGGCGGGTTACGATGCAAAATGGAAGGAGCTAGAATTTGACCAACTAGATATCCCACTTCAATCTCTGCTGGGTGACAAAGCTTTCAAGACTATATACTCTAATAACCTATGTGATGTTATAAAAACTCCCCTAAATATTTGGTACAAAGAGATGAGCAAAGCGCACCTGGAAAAAAAATCTCGGTTATTAAGATGGGTCGAACATGATAGAGTATTCTTGTGTTATTCTTTACCTTGGTTTATATTGTATGATCACTAGTAGCATGTGTAAACTGTTAGAATCCTAGGCTAACATATACGCATCGTATTTCACTTTGTTTTATGGCCTGCCACTGATGTGCTCGTCCTCTCCCTGTACAGGATATGAGCTGTGAAATCGGTCAACTATCGTATAGTCGTTGGTTTGTCTCTCTCTGTTCTCCTCCCTGTTCTTTCCTTATCTTATCCCCTCCCAGTCCTGTGTATAAGAGACCTTCTTCCTCCTTCCCACCTCGCACTCGCACTCCCATTTTACTGTGTTTTGTGCCTCGGAGCTCCGATCCCTTTTTTTATTGTTTGTTCATTAAATTACTTATTATCCCAGTATTCCTATTCGCTCTTTTCCACAACAATTTGGCGTCACGAACAGGATTGCTGGAGACCCGTCAGTGGAACTCTGGGACGTTGAGGGCCCGGGACCAGGAACGGAGGAAACTCCTCGTTCCCACTCTACCTCGAACCAAGCATTCAGAGATGAGAGGATCGGCGTCTAAGAGTGGATCTGATCAGCTTCACGTCTATCCAAGCGAACCTGGAAAGGAAGTGCTGATTCAGAGATCGGGTGAGAAGTAATTGTTCTTGTCTCAGACATATCAGTGACCAGTGGGTTGTTTTCCTTGTCGTCTACGAACGGTCCCGGGGCAGGACGGAGCGCATACGTTAACCGTGCCTGTCAGGTCGGTGTTGATTCTGAATCAACACTGAAATTCCCGCTCCACAAGTGAGCCGGAAGCTTCTGGTAGGTAAACTACCAGAGGGGTGAGTTTTTTCTCCACCTTTTTGCTAGAGTAAGAAAAAGGGGTGCACGGGGACGCCTGTGTATTTTCTGACTTGGAATTTTGTGAAAACTTAGTGAAAAGCAAAGTGGCTGCTGCTGTTCCCCAGGGGGGACCAATTGTGGACGACATGAGGAAAAAATATGGTCCAGATTGTCTTGACATGTTGGGAATTTGGGTTGAAAAGTATGATTTCCCAGCAGGGGGATCACTGAGTTTGGAGGAATTGAGAAACCTCCGGGATAAATTGAAGATAGCAGAGGGAAAGGTTACAAAAAAGAAAAAAACAAACAAATATGCAATTCAGATCATCAAAGATCATGAAGGGTGTTTTTCATTTTGGAAAACTGAAGCAGAAGTCAGGGACAGGAAACAAGTAAAAAAAACAAAAACAAACGTGTGAACAGCGCTGGGCGCTGGAGCACAGGGGTGACAGAGATAACGGCAGAGGGTGCACACACTCACACACACTCCCCAGAGGAGGGAGAAAAGGAGCCGCTCACACACGAGCATTCAAATGCACCAAATGTCTGTATCCTTCTCTTACAGGCCCGAGGGACCCTCTCCTGGACATGCCTGTCTTCCCTCCTCCCACCTGCCCTCATCCAACGCTACCACCGTACAACCCTGCGCACTCCAGCACCGACGCCGCAGCGTCGCCACGTTCATCAGGACTGCCGTCAACCAAACGGCCAGCCTCATCACTGCTTTCAGACAAGGGCTGCTCCCCCAGATCGCCAAAGCAGTTAACAGAAGCTGCTGCGTGGGGATTGAAGATGCCCGGCTGACAGAGGTCCGACGTCATGCAGTGCACGCTGAGAGGCTTCTGCAGGAGGCCAGCGATGCAGAGGACAAGAAGATAAAGCGTGCCTCCCTCACCATGATGAAGCACCTCAGTGACACGGCGAGACGGCCCTACAGGAACAACGACAACCGACGAAGGGCGACTAGCGGAGACAGAGGCGAAAAGGGGGCGTGCCACATCTGCGGCCGAATGGGTCACTGGGCCAGAGAATGCCCTGACAAAGGAAGACACCGCGGGCAGAACCATGCCCACCGCAGCCAAGAGAGTGATCGCGAGGGCCGGAAAAGAGGATCCAACTCAGAGCAGCTGAGGGGGGAGAGTGGAGTGCGGGACACGGCATGGACCCGGTGAGACGGACCCCCGGCCTACAGCGTCTTTGCAGGGAAGTGATGCACACACACACATGCAACACGCTTCTTGCAATGAAGAAATGCTTGCTGTCCCCTCTAACTTCCCTTTCCCCTGCAGACACGTACACTGATTCATATTCTGATGTTGATTATTCGGAAACGTATACTGATTTACATGTTGATAATGATTTTTCTTCTGACAATGATTTAGGTTCGACTGATTGCTCTCAGCCTGACGGTGAGACATGCATTGACACTGACACAGAGTTTGAGGTTGATTTACGTGACCAAATTTTGAGCACCATTGACAGGTTTAGAGCGTCGTCACGTGCCGCCTCCTCCCACATACACGTTGTATAAAGAAGCTGCTTTTGAGAAACTGCCGCGGGTCACTTTTAGAATTATGAGTAAAAATATCACGTTCCTAGCCGATAGCGGAGCAACATTGTCGCTCCTTCGTGCAGAAGAACTTCCCCAGTGTAAAAAAAAAAGTGGGAGATATGTTTATTCTGTCGGGGCAGCTGGAACGAAGAAGGGAGAGCCTCTCACCACTCCACTTACTTGTATTGACTACGGCGACGAGACATGCACATCACAAAACCAAATTAAACACAGCTTTGTATTGTCAGAAGTGTGTCCGATGAATTTGTTGGGAAGAGATTTGCTTCTAGCCCTGGGCATGAATCTCATCTCCACCCCCAACGGGTTGATTGGTGCCAGGTAACGACCTTCCTCGACCTTGGCTCAAATTCCTAAGCCTCTCTTGCATGTCTATCAGTGGTTGCTTCCCCTCGAGGCCCCAGAAGAATTGATAGTGGCGGCTAACGATAAGGTGCCGGGTGATGCTCACTTCATGAAAGCTCCCAATTTGCAGTGCAACTCGTGAAAGAAACAGTGTGTTTGAGAGTCAGTTTTTATTGATTTTTTATTTTTTTCCCAAGCGTGAATGATGACCTCATTGTTTCTACGTTGTTTTGGGGCCCCCAACGATGCGTTGCCTCTGTTTCACTCACACCAGAGCAGAGTGCATTTCTTTTTTTTCGGTCTGTGGGTCTACCCCACCCCCTGCTACCCCACCCCCTGCTTTCCAAGAGTCCAGGCGATGAGTGGAAGGACCTAGGTCCGTTTTTGACGAAATGCCTGTCGACCAAAGACTGGCACCGAAAGGAGCGGGGACATTTTTACTCCCCCACCCTGAATGTGCATAAGACTGATTTTCCACTGGAAACACAGGCTCTTCGCTGTCTGCACCTGACAGAGACACGCGACAGCAAGCACCACAACACGAGTTTTGCATTAGTTTTCACTGACACATCGCAGCTGCCCGAGGACCTGAGTGAGGTTCCCTCCTCACTGTGGGCTTCTCACAAATACGATGTGGGACTAATCAAAGGTGCCGAACCGGTGAAGATCACACCCAAAAGTGATATTCGGCCCAACCAGCCGCAATATCCTCTGAAGCCAGAAGCTGTTGAAGGGATCACTCCTGTTTTTGATTCTCTTCTCGAAGCAGGTGTCATTGTCCCATGCCCCGACTCGCCAGTGCGCACGTCCATGTTCCCTGTAAAAAAGGCCAGAGTTCCTCCTCAACGTGATGACTGGAGGTTTGTTCAACATTTGAGAGCAGTTAACGCTGCTGTCCACGCCAGGGCACCGAACGTGCCCAACCCACACACGACTGCCTTGCAGAGCTAGACACAATTTTCTCCCCCCGACCTGACCTGACTGACGAACCCCTTGCTAATGCTGATTTTGTTTTCTACGCAGATGGTTCAGCATTCCGGGACGACAAAGGCGCCAACAGAGTTGGTGACGCAGTTGTCTCCGACTCGGAGGTCATCTGCTCTGACTCCCTTCCATGTCACCTCTCAGCACAAGGGGCAGAGCTGGTTGCGCTAACTGAAGCGTGTAAATTTGCAGAGGGCAAGTCTGTCACAATCTACACAGACTCCCGTTATGCGTTTGGTGTCGTTCATGACTTTGGGGCACTGTGGAAATGCAGGCACTTCCTCAAGTCAGACGGGAAGCCGGTGTTAAATCATGTGCTTATTGCTGACCTCTTGCGAGCCATACTTTTGCCCTCCCAAATAGCAGTGTGTAAATGTTCTGCTCACACTAACCTTCGTGACCCTGTTTCCCAGGGCAACGCCAGAGCTGACGCGGCAGCAAAGTCCGCTGCGAGGCAGCCTGCACCCTCGTCAGCCCCGATGATGACAGCCTCATTTGAGGAGGCTGATGCATCACTGGCTGAAATGCAGTCCCTCGCCACAGCGAAGGAGAAGGCCGCTTGGCGCTCCGCCGGCGCATGCTGGGACCACGTTACTGACATTTGGGTGGGACCAAACGGTAACCCGTGTCTGCCAAAACATTTATTTTCACATTTCGCTAAATTGACGCACGGTTTAGACCATGTGTCAAAAGGGGGGATGTTGGAATTAATTAATCAATTTTGGTTCACTAGAGGGTTTTCAGTCGTAGCACAGAAGCATTGTGAAGCGTGTTTAATCTGCCAGTGGAGTTGTTACAACACCTCAGTTATTGCTTTTGCCACTTCGATCTCCAGCTGTGTATCGGGGAGCCCCTTCACATTTAGGCAATCCATGTTCAGCACAAACTCTTCTCACATTTCTTGCAGAGGAACCTCTTGTCCTGCCACTTTCCAGCGATGTCTGGAAAGTGAAACTTGTGAGGAAATGAAACTTGTGAGGATGCCTTGCCTTGTTTTGCCATGTGAAAAATGAGTTCCGAGTAGGGTTCCAGAGACATTTCCAATGAACAATTAGCTTTTCTCCAACAACCAGTGAGCAAATCTGCAGCGCTCTGCCTGAGTCAACACAAGCCTCTAACTTGCTGATCTCGTACCTCCCTCCAAAGACGAGGGTAAAACGCACTGTTTTTTGTCTTTGTGTTTTAGTGATTTTATTTTTTGTTCTTCAAACTATAAAAATAGAATCAAGCCATTTTCAAATGTTCTTGTATTTAATATCACACAGTTAAAAGGAAAAATGTCTCATATTTCATATTTGTTTTTTTTTTCATTGTAAAACGAAAAACAAATTAGCGTCCGTTTTTGGTTTTTCAATCCAATGACCAAAACATACTCGGACCATAATGGACTTATTGGTGATTTTATTTATGAGTCAAATAATGCAGCCACGTTCTTAAAATGAAAAAGCATTTCTGCTGTTGCTTTTTCATTTGGATTATGGTAACTGTCTGCTTCCACACTCCAGTGGTTCTGCACATTAGTATAAATAGAGTGATTCTCTATCATGACATCACAGGACGGCAGCACACTGACTCATTCCATGAACCTGGACACTGATGATCCAGACTTTGGACCAGCTGAGCCAACAGGCCACAGTGGAAACGGGTCAGAACATGGGACTGGCTGCTGAAAGTATACAGGTAGGTGGCGCTGTCATCCCAAGTTGTGTGGTGTGGAGGATCGGGGCCAAAGTTCCAGATGCTCACAGATGTGACTGTGGATTCAGGAGGAGTGTTTGAAGGCTGGACTCCCAACAGTGATTGGCTGCTGAGGACCTCTCAATCACAATCAGGTTTTTTAGTGGCTGTGAGATTGAAAGTGAGATTGCATTGTCCAGGGAGGAGGACAGCAGTCAGTCATGTTTCACCTCCAGTCAACACGCAGTGGTTCACATGAAGGTCCAAGAGGCCTACAGACCTACACAGAGTCTGGATGTGGCAGCACAGTGGCATCATTGTCTTTGTTGTGTTGTTTGGTCATTGTGATCCAATGTAATGTGAGAGAAGGACGAGTGCAGTTCTATTGGAGTGAGTTGCTTACAAATACAGATTGCACAATTTCTATCCCAATTGTTAAGTGGGAAAGAGACCTGTCTCTCCAGCCTCACTCTAATTTCTGGAGAACAATCTGCCTGAACACCTTTTCACTGATAAAACAACCTAATCTACAATTAATACATTTTAAAGTACTCCACAGGATCCACTACACCGGGCAGCGGATGTTTCAGATGGGCATGACCGCCTCTCAGACCTGCTCACACTGCACAGTTAATGTCCCAGATAATTACCTACACGCTGTATGGCATTGCCCACCAGTAAATAAATTCTGGCACGTAGTATGCAATGATCTATCAGCACAGGTTGGTTACAACATCACAGCCACTCCTTCTTTTTGTCTCTTAGGGGACCTCAGTGATATCAAATCAGATAAGGCAGAATCTCGCATGCTGATCACCTCATTATCTATCGCTAAGAAAACAATCCTCACAAACTGGAAAACAAAACAACACCTGCACATTGCACAATATAGGAACTTACTGTTAGACCACACCTCCTTGGTAGGAATGTCTGCTGGTTGGGCGTGGGGGTTGGGCTGCTTTGCGGGTTGGTGGGGGGTCGGGGGATGTCTACCACGCGGGGGGCTGGGCCTGATGGTTGGTGGGTGGTGCTCTGGGGGGGCGTCCCTGGCTCTGGTCTGGGGGCCCCCTTGTTGGTGGGAGGGCTGGTCCGTCCCTGTGTCTGGGGACTGGTGCTGGATCGTAAGCGGTGGGGTCACATGCCTGGGGTGGGGCTGCGCGTTCGCCGGCTACCGCTCCTGTGTGCCCGGGTGGTGCCTTCTGTCCCACCTTCGCCCTCCGTCTCCTTGGTCGCTGCCGCTGCTCCGGGGCCCTCGGGCGGTGGGGGGTGGGCCCCCTTTGGCTCCTGGATCCCTGTGGTGTCCCCAGCCCCGATGTCGCTGAGGGGGCGCCCTGACCGGGAGTCCCCCCTGGTCACATAATAGGTGTTTGTTTTGTTTTTTTGTTTTTTTCCCTAAATTTTTAATTAATTAATTTATTTTCTTCTGTTTCGGGGGATTTGTGTCTTGGGTGGTCGCTGCCCGGCCTTCTGGCCGGGCGCCGTGGGGGACTCGATGTGGGCGGCGACCGGGTCCCCGGTGGGCCTGCCCCCCGTACGGTCTCCTCACCCTTGCTATGGGGCACCGACTGCACCCTCGTTGGCGAGGACCTGGCCCCCACGCAGTCAATGACCCACTGACATTATCACTAGGGCTTTGGATGAGAGTCTCCATCGCCCTGCTCAGCAGCAGTGTGGTTGCCCCAGGGCCTTACCACCCCTCCATTTTAAACGCACCATAGTTCAACACACCAGCAAGTGCACATATACACACACTGACACCCCTACACACAGTGGGGCCGGCCTGCTAGCGGGGGCGGGATCCAGCATCTTTCCCACCCTGGATGGGTCCTGTGCAGTCCGGTGCCCCTGGGGTGTGAGACCGGCTGGGCCTATGGGGACCGCTGCCCGGGTGGTCCCCCTGCGCCGCTCGGGGGCGGCTGGGCGGCGATGACCCGAGACACGGGGGTCTGACAGTGGTGGGCGGGGGTCCACAGGTTGTTTATCTAATTTTATCTTTTTATTTTATTTATTTATTTATTTATTTATTTTTTATTTTATTTTGGGGGGGCGGTCGATGCGCCATACTGGGTCCGTAGGGGGGGGGCCTCTGGGTGCCCGGGCCTGCTTTGGGTACCAATCCTCCCGGTGGGTGAAGGGGCTGGGTCCTGTCATGGGGATGAGTCCGGTCTCGCTTGCCCTGTGGGGCCCCCGTTCGGAGAAAATCAGTGTGTAGTTCAAACTTTGTGCGTCTTTGTGTTCAGTTTTTCTGCTGTAGTTGTGCTTTTCTTTTCATTCCAGATGAATTCCACTCAATTTCCTTTTCAAACCTTGTAGGTGTTGAGTGAGCTGCAGTGCCCCCTGGCTGCAAGCTTCATACTGTGACTCTGCCGACCGAGGTAAAAAACCAACGAACTCTGACACTTTGCTGAGGACCTCCTGGAGGAGCTGAAGGTGCAGAACCTTCTCAGGCCTCTCTGAGGAGGAACTTGCGGCTGTCGGTCCTCTGCTGCCCCCTGCTGGTCACACAGGCCTCTTCCACCTCCGTTCGTCTCTTCAGCACATATTTAATTTTTTAATGGCTCTATAAACGTCACTGATGAGACGATTTTATGATTCCTGCAGTTAAAATTTCTTAATTCCAAATCTGCAAAAAGCTTCTGATCAATGAAGACAGAGTTGATTAAAATGATTTCAAAATTGATCCGTTTGAGAAAAGCTGCACTGTGGCATTGTTTGCATGTTGTTTTAGCTCTCAGTTGCTTCATTTCGCATTTTTCTTAAAAGCTTCGTTTAGTGGTCCATTGTGGTCAATGGGACACTGAACATCCGCTTTGTGTGCCCGAGTTTTAAGAGGATCAGGTGCGGACATTTTAGCATTTAAATTATTATGGCTTATTAGCATAGGTACGTAGTACCTCACCTGTCCGTTCTTTTTACAGTGCTTCCTGAACACCTCACCGGCACACTCCAGCCGCCTGCTAGCACAAAGCTGCGCAGAGCCTCCTCGTTCTCCTCACCTGGAGGACGCTTGGTGATCAAGACATGAGGCCCAAAACTTGGTGCAGGAACACTGCTGCTTCGCCCGCACTTGATTGTGCTAGCCGCCCTGTACAGACGGTCGACAGTGCATGTTGCTTCCGTCCCGCCTTGGTTTTACTTGTTGTTTTTCCGTTCTTGCGTTGTTTTTCTTCGTTTGCTTACGTCGCCACTGCTGACCCTCAGACAGCAGACGTTACACTATCAAGTCGCCGGTCCAGCTACAGTGGTGTGCGTGCGTGTATGCGTGTGCGTGGTTGGTGGGAACTTGGTTGGTGTGTGTGTGTGTGTGTGTGTGTGTGTGTGTGTGTGTGTGTGTGTGTGTGTGTGTGTGTGATTGCATTGTTTGTTTGTTTTTCTTGCTATTTCAGTACATGTGACAGATTTTAGGGAACTTTTAGTAACCAACTGTTTATCTTTTCTTTTGTAGTCGCTGAGAGGTGGTGGCGGTGTCCCGGGTGGTGGGCCCCTTCGAGTGCTGTGACCCGGGATTGTGGTTGTTTTCTTCTTTTTTTTTGCACTTCACTTTCTTTGCAGGTGTGTCACGTGTGAGTGGGGTGTTCCTTGTTTTCTTTGGTTCCTCCCCCGTTTGGCCCCCTCATCGGTAAGCCTCAGTTTCTACACCAAGAATAAGGAGCTCAGTAGCTCCGTTTTAAGTGTTGGTCTGTTTGTTCCTTTTATTTTTAAATGTTGAATAAAAGTTGGTTTGATATTTTAAACATTCTGAACCACGTCTCCTACTCCTTCCTCGTAGAACTTACCTGTGTGCCTAATTATTACTTTTGTGTTTAGTAGAACTCCCTGGGTGAAATTCCCAGGGTGGCGTTGTCGGTTCCTTTTCATTTTGTTAAATTCCCAATATTAAATCTTGATTTATCAGATAGCCATAACCACTCTCATCGCCACAGGATATTTGAGTCAAACTGTCGTGTCTACTTCCCAGTCTCAATAAACATGTTCACCACTGCTGCTTCTTAAATGGAGGTTTGTCGGGGTTTTTCCCTTTTTAGAAGCAAGCCACATATTTTGTGTCTTTCCACCACAAGACATTGGCTTTTGTCACTCTCTTTGTCGTATTGGGAAAAAGTGGCATATCGGACTTTCCCGCCGCGAGTCGCTCGTCAACATACTGCTGTGAAAGAGGGGTGACGTCACAGAACGCGAGGTGCATTTAGGTGCTGCTGCGTAAAACTAAACGATTTTCCTGTGTAAATATTCATTTGACAGACGTAAACGAAGTGAAATATGACTTCAATTTAAGTTTGTTTTAGTTTGTTTTTATAAACACACAAAAAAGTGTGAGTTAGTTATCGTTTTTGAAAAAAGTTCTTGACTTCTACTTTAGAGATATTGATGACGAGTTGTTGTATATAAACGGTGTGACTATGTGGTTCGGCAAGCGGTGGTGCTGTCTGTACATAGCTTAGCAAACGGCTAGCGCTAGCACCCCCTTTCAATGCCAGAGTGAAAAGATCCACACGGAGTGTTATGACCCACGGGTGGGTCTAGGTGCCTCTATCTTTGTGTCTGTGTGTGAGAGAGAGAGAGTAGATGACGCCTTGCAGGTGCGGTCCTCGATGTCGGCTGCTGATTGGACGCGCCACGGCTGAGAAGGAGGAGCAGTCGAGCCAGCCTGACGGTCATCCCTCCTCCGCTCCCAACTCTGCAGTTAGTCACTTCTGAAATGGTGTTAGAGCACGCAGCTGTAGGTAGTGATGGCCGATCGAGGCTTTGTTGACACTTGTTTCAAAAAATGGTTCATTCCTCGAGGCTTCAATGACACAGTGCTCGAGGAGGTCATCTAGTGCTCAATAAAATGAAGTGCAATGGAAACGTGTTCATTGTTTCATAGGTTGTTTGGGATTTGATTCGCCATGCATTCTTGTTGGACAACACTACATGCTTGTATGGTTCAATGCTGACACAATAAAATAAAAATGAAAAATAAAGACAATGTCTCTTTTTTGGCACGACTGATTGTAGTAGACTATAGCTCTATACTTAGCCTGACAGTTTGTGCAATGAATTATATTATATCCTAAAACAAGACTAAATAGCCCATAGTTTAAAAATATGTTCAATAGTAAGTGTTCAGTGGGTCAGATGTCAAATGTGATCTATTTAAAATGTAGAATAGATGAGCTAAATAACACATATATGATACACATTGATGGGAATTGAACCATCGCCTCAGTCTTGCAAGTCCAAGATTGTCATAATGTACCACAAACCCAAATCACACTCCCTTTTTTCATCTAAGCTGTTTGAGTAGCGTTAGCACACCGTGATTCCTCATCAACTACAGGCCTACACTTCAAATAATTATGAGAAAAATCCAACGTAAAGAGAGCACTTCCATTAGGAAATAGTCAACATGAAATTTCGTCTTCTACTGACACCTGCTGGTCAAATTGAATAGTTGCAAATATTGTGAACAAGTTGTCATCTAATTCTAATCCTAAACAATATGGCCATTCCAAGTGAAGTATTAAGACAATTAATCAGGTTTGTACTGCTTGATTGAACACATTCATCCCGTTCCAGTGCACTAAAACCCACTTCCCTTCAGGACCGTGTCAGCGAAGCCAAAACTTCCTTGAGTGACGCTGTTTCCCAGCATGCAATGCGAGCTAGCGATTCACAACACTATTTCATCACAAACATGGATGTAAAAAATAAAAAGGGACGAAAAATGAAACTTCAGGAACAGTAACCATTGCAATACAAGCAGAACTGGGCCGAAGTTTTATATAAGTTTTATATTATGTACACCATAATACAGCCTTCTGGTGGACAAGCCATACTATTTAACCCGTGTCCTCCTATGGTACTTCCGTGGGTGGAAGCTCGTCGTTGAGGTCACGTGCTGGTTGCACGTCAATCCACCGATCACCTCGGGGCCCTTGCAGGGGTTCTGGTTCAAGTGAGTATATGGGAAATATGGTTCAATGTATTCAGTCGTAACAAGAGAAGCTTGCTGGCAAAAATAATGCACTACAAGTGTCACACTTTTTTATGAGCATTTAAAAAAAAACAACAACATAATAATATGGATTTTGACCATGTATGTTTTGGAATTCAATGAAAGAGGTTAATATGTATATATATATATATATATATATATATATATATATAGTCAGCTGCTTTCAGTTGACATATTAAATCTATTATGATATGGAACGATAGTTCATAATGTACGTGTTACTTGCTTTGCAGATAAGGTGTACCCTATTTCTTGTGCTCCTGGTTATTTTAAAAGGCAGACAAGAACGTTGTTTGCTGTTGGAGGGCTACAACAACACTTCGATGCTTCGCTTTGTGTCGTCGCTACGGACCCCAAACTCTCGTTCTTGTTGGATTCGGGTTCTGCGCAGACTGGTGGGAGAGTTTGTGTACAGGTTTTGCAAAGGAACGGTGTTTTCAGTTATACACACGCTCATTAAAGTGCCGACCGTAGAGGAAGCTGGTGCCGCTGCACACCGTTTCCAGCAGAATAACAGCGAAATTACCAAAATAAAAACAAATCAGGAAAACATGTCTATGCTGTGCTTTTATTTACAAAGTTAAAATTCTTCTAACTTACAAAAAATGTGAACGAAAAGGTAGAAATATAAATACGAAGGAATACGTATTTGTTCAGGGGTGCGTAAAGCCGGAGCCCTTCATTTGCTGCGCTACCCTTTTTAAAAAGGTCTCCGTTGCGCGTTATTTTAATATGTCCATCTCTTTTAGAAGAGAAAGCATCGCCCCGGTCTCATCCTCAATCCAAAGGTTGTTTCGCGCCGTCTGTTTTGTTAGACGACGTAGTTGTGCGGTCATGAGTTGCGAGAGTGAGGCGTGGCGCATGCGCACTTGCATTGTCCAGTTAATAGTCCGATTAAGGCGTATACATGGCAGAGAAATTCGAATTCCAATCGCATTATCTGGGTGTCTCAGTCGGGGTTCTCCGATTCCAATCGGAGTTCTCAAACTCCAATCATAATCGGAGTAAGGTGTTTACACGCACGTGAGTTCTCCGATCATAATCGGACTATAATCGGCAATAATTCGATTTTCTCTAGTGCCATGTAAACGCACTGAATGTAGTGGTTCAGACCTGACGCGAACAGCCGCGCGGCTCGTGCCATTCATTTCAATGGAAGCGGAAGCGCCACGAAGCGGAGCGCCGACGAATTTCGCGAGCGAGGCTCCAACTGGTTCACACCAGACGGGAACAGCTCCGCGACGGTCGACAAGCGCTTCTGCTCAGCTGCAGTCTTTTTTTCACTCCCACTTGAGCTTCTTTTTTTTTTTCTTTGAAAAAAAAAAAAAAAAAAAAAACATTTTCATCATCGCCCCCCTTCGCCCCGTAAGCCAGCCCGCTCCGTAGTTTACTTTCGTGTGTGTGTGTGTGTGTGTGTGTGTGTGTGTAAATAAATAGAAACACGCACTCAGGTGTCCATCTCAAGACAAGACCTCTTTCATAATGATCATTGACCGGCATCTCTAGGATCAAACAGACGTATTTTGATCAAGTCTTCCTCTGTGTGTGTGTGTGTGTGTGTGTGTGTGTGTGTGTGTGTGTTTAATCTCTCTCGCACTCTGATACAATGTACTGACAAATCTAACATACAAATATGATATATGATTGAATTTGTCATTCGGTTTTTATTTTGAAATTAGTTTATTTTGAAAATTCACCGGATTTTCTCGTTTTTATTGAGCGACTTCCTGTACTGTAGACGAGGATCGCTCGCGGCTCGCGCACGAAATAGAGCAGACGCCGAAACAACAAATGCATGCCGCGAGCCGCGCAACCACCACATTGATTAACGTGGGCGCCGAATGGAAGCGCTCGGCGGCACTTCGCTTCCACGTCCAGTGAACTGACGTTAAATGCATGCCGCGATCCGCGAGGGGAGCCGCGCGCCTGTTCGCGTCTGGTGTGAACTACTACATTGATTAACATGGGCGCTGAATGGAAGCGCTCGGCGCTTCGTGGCGCTTCGTGGCGCTTCCACGTACAGTGTGAACCGGGCGTTACGTTGCTCGGAAAAATGTGTCGCCTGAGTCTCCGCCCCCTCCGTGCCCATTGGCGGAGTGAGGGCTCATTGAAAAAAAAAAAAAAAAAATCGGTGTTCCTTCGGCGCGCCTGGGAAACTCTGAAATTATGAATAACTTAAGCTTGTTTTTGTCCCATTTGCCTGCATCAGCCCGTCATGATATTGTTAAATTAATTGAGAGCCACCCACTATTGTTTTCTGACCACCCCCGCCGTACGTCAGTTTTGCACCATGACATAGAAGTAGAGGGACATGCCACAAGTAAGCAGCACGCACACAGAGTCATTTCTGGGAAGTTCAGAATAAAGCTTTGGCTCTCCTTCTGACAGTGCCCATCTTGATGTTAATTTGGGGTCAGGTTTTTACAGACTATAATGCCCTCGTAGATGCGGTGGTCTCCGCTCCTGCAAGACTTCAATCTCCAGATTTGCCACAGGAAGGGGGGTTGATAATGTGTTGGCAGATGCGTTTTCACGTGTACATGTGGACTAGCTGCGGAATTTTATTTTGGGGGAACTGAGCTGTTTTTCTTGTTTAGTTTTGTTTGTAGGTATGTTAATAGGGTTACGTCTTAAGAGAGGGGGTGATATGACCCACAGGTGGGTATAGGTGCCTCTATCTTTGAGTCTGTGTGTGTGTGTGTGTGAGAGAGTGGATGACGCCTTGCAGGTGCGGTCCTGGATGTCGGCTGCTAACCCTGAAGCCTTTGCTGCCCACCGGTTAAGTTGTTTTGTTTATTTCATTTACTGATTAATAAAATGTTTTTTGTTGAAACTGCCAACTGTAGTGAAAAATTAATGAGGCTTGGGAGTGGGGGAAGGTGTCCCACACGTTGCGTCTCGGTCCCCCTCGACGGGATGTAACACAGAGTTTTCGCTGTGACAGCAGGTTGAGCTCCTACCGTGTTACAGGTGACGTCGTCACGTTAGCCTGTTCCATCCCTGCTAAATTCTTTAAAGAACTACCGTTAGTAAACTTTTAAATTATAATACACTCTACACTAATTGTAATTTCCTGCCCGTGGTTCTATATTGCAACATTTGACGGCTCATATCAGCAGATAAGCAGCAACTCTCTGGGCATTGCGGGTGATTCATAAATGTGTCATTTCTTATTAATTAGCCCATAAGTGTTGTACACCAGTGTGACACCAAATGCTTGTTGCTGACAGCAGTGAAGAAATGACACTCTAGTGGTTCTGCACATTAGTATAAATAGAGTGATTCTCTATCATTACATCACAGGACGGCGGCACTCTGACAGATTCCATGAACCTGGACACTGATGATCCAGACTCCGGTCCAGATGACACAACAGGCCACAGTGGAAACGGGTCAGAGCATGGACTGGCTGCTGAAAGGATACAGGTAGGTGGCGCTGTCATCCCAAGTTGTGTGGTGTGGATGATCAGGGCCAAAGTTCCAGATGCTCACAGATGTGACTGTGGCTTCAGGAGGAGTGTTTGAAGGCTGGACTCCCAACAGTGATTGGCTGCTGAGGACCTCTCAATCACAATCAGGTTTTTTAGTGGCTGTGAGATTGAAAGTGAGTAAACATCATTAAATAAAGAGCTCCTGCAGGGTCCCAATTTGACAAGTACACTGCTAGGTGTGCTGCTTCGTTTTCGCCAAGGCCCTGTAGCATTCATGACTGACATTGAGGGAACGTTTCATCAAGTAAGAGTTTCCAACCAGGATGTAAACTTCTTACGCTTCCTCTGGTGGCCAGATGGGGACATTACAAAGGACCTACAAGAGCACAGGATGCTGGTCCACATCTTTGGGGCAGTGTCATCCCCAAGCTGTGCTTCATTCGCCCTGCTGAAAGCAGCCGACGACAATCAGCATGACTTCCCAGCCGAGGTTATAAACACTGTTTGTCAAAATTTCTACGTGGATGATTGTCTAAAGGCCGTCAGCACGGTGGAACAAGCAATACATCTGTACCAGCAGCTAACAGACCTGTGCGGTAGAGGTGGATTTAAGCTCAATAAGTGGGTGAGCAATCATCGCTCGGTGCTGGCCGCCATTCCTGAAGAGCAGAGAGCTAAAGAGGTAAAAACACTTAACCTTGACAGAGACCAGCTCCCTATGGAGAGGGCCCTTGGAGCTCAGTGGGATGTACAGCAAGATACATTCACATTCAGCATCAGAACCAAGCTGGGATGGGATGAGGAAATCCCTCAGGTCATGGTACATCCCATATATAGTTTTTCAAGCGCCAAACTACAACAAAGGAACTCATCTATAACAAATCTACAACCTTGTAAGGGCAAAACCTACTTGTTTTAATTCTGATTAATAAACTAAAGCTTATTCGATTATCATTATGTTGTTTTTTTGCTCATACAAAACAAAAAAAGTGGAGGGAGAGTAGTCTGAATCGGGTTCTGGAGCATTGCTCTACCTCGTCCATCGCACTCATGAGCGTCACATCCACTTGTAGTGCATCATTTCCGCCAGCAAGCTTCTCCTGTTCGACCTTCCCCGAGGTGGTTGGTGGGGTGACGAGCACCCAGCACGTGACCTCTACGATGAGCTTCTACCCACGGAAGTGCCATAGGAAGACACGGATTAAATAGTATGGCTTGTCCACCAGAAGGCTGTATTATGGTGTACGTAATATAAAACTTCGGCCCAGTTCTGCTTGTATTGCAATGGTTGGTGTTCCTGAAGTTTCATTTTTCGTCCCTGTTTATTTTTTACATTCATGTTTGTGATGGAATAGTATTGTGAATCGCTAGCTCGCATTGCATGCTGGGAAACAGCGTCACTCAAGGAAGTTTTGGCTTTGCTGACACGGTCCTGAAGGGAAGTGGGTTTTAGTGCACTGGAACGGGATGAATGTGTTCAATCAAGCAGTACAAACCTGATTAATTGTCTTAATACTTGACTTGGAATGGCCATATTGTTTAGGATTAGAATTAGATGACAACTTGTTCACAATATTTGCAACTATTCAATTTGACCAGCAGGTGTCAGTAGAAGATTTGAAGAAATTTCATGTTGACTATTTCCTAATGGAAGTGCTCTCTTTACGTTGGATTTTTCTCATAATTATTTGAAGTGTAGGCCTGTATCTGCACACAATTTGGAATGCGTCCCAGCGCCCTGAGCTGTAAATTTGGACGGTGTAAAATGAAAATGGCCATCTGCAGCAGAATGAAAGTGAGATTGCATTGTCCAGGTAGGAGGACAGCAGTCAGTCATGTTTCACCTCCAGTCAACACGCAGTGGTTCACATGAAGGTCCAAGAGGCCTACAGACCTACACTGAGTCTAGACGTGGCAGTACAGTTGGATCATTGTCTTTGTTGTGTTGTTTGGTCATTGTGATCCAATGTAATGTGAGAGAAGGACGAGTGCAGTTATATTGGAGTGAGTTTTTTAGAGTGTAATAGAAGTTATAATGCAGAGTCTGTTTTTATGAAATGTTCTATCACCTGGCATCCATCCATCCATCCATCCATCCATCCATCCATCCATCCATCCATCTTCTACTGCCGTATCCGGAGTCAGGTCTCGGGGGCAGCAGCCTCAGCAGAGACCCCCAGACTTCCCTGGACCCAGTCACCTCCTCCAGCTCCTCCAGTGGGACCCCAAGGCTTCCCAGTCCAGCCCAGAGACCTGGTCAGCACCACTCTGACTCCCTGCTGCTCAGGTGAGGCTTCAAAGATCTGGCTGCACCTGATTGGACGGTCGTGGAGGATCTCCTTGGTCTTCTTGGTCTCCAGCTGTTTGACCTCATGCTCTCTGTTGACCTCCTCACTCAGTCCCTCAGTGATGTAGAGCTCAGTGTAGATGCTGTTGAGGAGAGTTTGACTTCCTGCTTCTTCACCTTCAGTCACACGTTCACATCTCCTCTCCAGACTGATCTTCTGCTGCTGTAGAAGCTCCTGCAGACCACCAACCTCTTGAGCTGAGAGAAGGTTGGAGAAGAAAACATCAGTGTGACAGTGTGAGCATCATTTTCTGTCCACGACTTGAAGCTGAAAGCATCCAAACTCCATTTTTCAGCTGGTGTGGTGAAGCTGC
>NW_027466200.1:707500-770000 GCF_046127955.1 Nelusetta ayraudi | reverse complement strand
AGCTTAGTTTGTATTTTGTAGGCCCTTAATTAGAAATGTGCTACTGTTTTAGAATTCAAAGAAATATTTTATGGAAATACTTTATTTGGCATGGTGTTGACTATTTTAGACTGTTGTGGCAGTGGGTCATTTATCTTAGTTTTATTACTTTAACTAGTACAGTGTGTACTAAGTACTAATAAGTAATGCCAAAAACTCTTAAAAATGACAGTTTTGTAATTGGGTAAAAGCTTTAAAGGGACACTGCAACCATAACGTTTAATTTAAAAACAAATTAATTTTTAATTTTCCTATATTACTGCAACATCACTGTAATAATAAAATATTAAAATGCGCTTCTGATCTATTTTGCTTGATGATCTAATGAGCTTTGTCTCTGCAGGAGCAATTCTAAAATATGTTGGCGCTCCAGACATTGAGCCAGAGGGATCTCCCGAACATCCTGACCAGGAAGCTCCAGGACCAACACATTCCTCAGGACCTCCTTCTGTCCAGGTGAATAATGTGTGTTATTCTTAGTAGCTAAGCTGATAAGTGTGGGACGAAACTAAGGCAATTAAGCATTATTTTGATTGTTGGTTTGCTTTTTAGTGTTGCACTTGTTGGTTTGTTGGATTTTCTTATTTAAAGTAAGCATTTTTTTTTTATGAATATTCAATCTGTTGTATTTATTGACATATAGAGGATTCTTTTCCTAGTATTATAGTGTTTGTTTGTTTTTAAATCAGTTTAACTTGCCTGAGTTGCTCAACTGAAGATGTTTAATTTTACCTTTAGCCTGTTTTGCTCACGAGGTGTAATAGATTGTGGAATCTTAGTAGACCTTAGTAGACGCACGCTGCTGAGAGTGGCAACAATCAGCTCCGATGACCGTGGTGCTTGTAAATAAGGCAAATGCGCCATCTAGTGGGATGCAGCATGTTTATTCGTGTTGGAGCAATGACAAGTACTACTAACAAAACAAAAGATGCACAGGGTAAAAAAAAATAATCATAAACTCTTCTTAGATCTCTTATAGATTATTGATAATAGCATTCTAATTGATTTCAAACCTTTTCAAAAGATCTTTTGCCAGTAGCACACCCAAATATTTGATAACCTTGGAATTCCATTTGACTTTATATTTTCCTCTAATTTCTCGGCCTGGATGATAATTCAGCGTGAGAATTTGAGTGTTTGCTATGTTTAACTTGTTGCCTGTGTATTTACCATAGGTTTCTATTATCAACATGAAATGAGGTAAGGTTCTGTCCGAGTCTTGCAGAACCAAAATAATATCATCAGCAAAAAGCCCTGTTAGATGTCCCTGCTCTCCTATATGTATTCCTTTTAGATTGTTACTTTGTCTGATCATTTGTGCCAGCGGCTCAATGAACATAGCAAACAATGTAGCGCTTAGGCAACATCCTTGACGAGTACCATTAATCTTTATCCTTGCCGTAGGTTCTTGGTAGAGACCTTGAATACACTGTATTAACTTTTCTTGGAACCCCAGTTTCCCAAGAACTTGATACAGAAATCTCCAATTCACACAGCCAAGGCTCACCAGTAACAGGTCGCAGGCCCTGCTTTTGGATCTGATCTATTATGTATAGGACCCGTCTAATGTCTTCTTGAGTCTGCCTACCTGTTAAAAAAGCTGACTGATTGGAAGTCCATCTCGTCCCCTTAAATTTCAAAGCGTAACGAACCTGTGTAGCCCGAGGAATTTTATTATAGTTTTTTTCCTAGGGTGCAACTCCCCAGGTGGCATTGTCAGGCAACCCCCCCGCCCCCATTTTCCTTTATACCCACCAATAGAATTGTCTTGTCTCATGGTTATCTTTTAAGATAACCATTATCTTATCTTTTAAGATAACCATGAGCACAAGAAATAGGGTACAGCTTATCTGCAAAGTAAGTAACACGTACATTATGAACTATCATTCTATATCATAATGATGTAATATGTCAACCGAAAGCAGCTGACCAGCTGAAAAGGCTCACTCCACCCCCTACTGTTGGGAGAAGGACACGTTCCCGTCAGTAATTCAAATTTCTCAGCTGCATGTATAGGGGGACAAGGTGAGAACTCCGATTGGACAAGAAAACCGAATTATTGCTTAGTTCGATTAATTTCTGCATGTAAACGCACTGATTACACCTGCGCCAGAGTGCAGAGTGAAAGCAGCTCTTTTAAAAAGAAGCGCAGGCTGGAGTCAGCACTCTGTCCTCTGGCGTGTCCACGCTGAGAACTTTGCAGTTCTTCTTAGCATTTCGGCTAGCAATCCCAGAGCGGGCTGGGCCATAAGCGCAGCTGGAGGAGGAACCCTGCCGGGTGCCCGTTCATCGGGAGGTGGTGCTGTGTGTGCGTGATCGTTGTGCATTCACCGCTTGGCTGTTAAAGCCAAAGTCTTTTTGGTATGGTACTTATTTCCTTGACACTCAGGCAGCTAAACCTGGTCTATTTTAAATTGTTGTCAAATAAAGCTGTTTCATTGGAAGTCCGTCTCGTCCTCTTAAATTTCAAAGCGTAACGAACCTGTGTAGCCCGAGGAATTTTATTATAGTTTATTTCCTGGGGTGCAACTCCCCAGGTGGCATTGTCAGGCAACCCCCCCCATCCCCCCCAATTTTCCTTTATACCCACCATCTGAATTGTCTCCACCTCCGCCAGACCCTCCCCCTCGCCACATCTAGTCTTTTTTTGATAGATGATGATCTATGCGTATTGATGCGTCATGCTGATGCGTAGCCCCTCCAGGATCCCTCCTTGCACTGCCACTCCGTCGTAGTGCGGGGCACCGAGTGCCGCAGGCCGCTCCGCACCCGTCGCCACCGCCGTCTTCTCCGCCAGGCCGCGTCTCGCCAATTCCTCCTTTACCTCCTCTGCGCTGTTGTAGGTTCGAGTTTCCGTATCCCAGTGGGTCCTCATCTTGGTGAATGGCGTCTGGAAGCGGATGCCCTTCTCCTTCAGGATTCTTTTAGCAGTGTTGTACTCCTTTCTCTTTTGGACCATCTCTGTCGCGTAATCATGATGGAATGACGGTACTTTCTTCCCCAGTTCTATTTTCTTTGTCCATAGCTCTCTCAGGACCCTCTCTTTGGTAGTAAATTCCAGAAAGTTAACAATGATGGGTCTCGGTTGGGCACCGTCCGCTGGCTTCTGTGCAAATGAGCGGTTTGCTCTCTGAATTTGGAAATTAAAATCTGCTGGCAGGTGCAGTTTGCTTTTCAGCAGGTCTTCCACAAACTTGGCCACAGATTCTCCCTCCTCTCCTTCAGTGACTCCATAGATACGTAGGTTGTTTCTCCTCGGCCTGGACTCCAGGTCAGTTAACTTGTCCTGAAGAGCTTTTTGTTCTCTCAATGATATGACCAGAGCGTCATTAGCTTCCTGTGCCCAACGTTCTAGCTTTTCAATCCGCGACTCAGCCTCGTTGATCTTGCCGGTCTGGAGCTCCTGTTCGGTGACGACTTTCGCAAGTTGTTGATTTATTTCGTCTTTGAAGTCGTCCAAGTCTTTTTCCACGTCATTCCTCAGTGTTTCTCCAAACGTGCGAAGGACTTCTTTTGATTCCGTTTTTAAATCCCTTATCTCCTTGCTAATAATTTTTATGTCCGAGCCCTTTTCCGTGTCGTTAGTCACGAGGAGTTTGTTTCGCCATCTCCCTCTGTTTCAGAGCAAGCTGGTAGTTCCGCCATATTGTCTGTTACCGTGTTTCTCTTTTGGTTGAATCAAGTTTTCCTTCCCATTCCAACGTTCCCCTGATCACTTTGTAGTTAATATGATATCTGACAATAGTTATTCAAGTTTTCGGGGAGTTTTTACCCTGGATGGTCGAGAGCCCTGGTGTCGCGCAGTCTACCGCTTTATGGCCAAACCAGAAGTCCCTTCCCTCTAGCCTTTTCAAGAGGGAGGTGGCTAGACTCGGCTCTTGTGGGACGAGAAGCAGAAGGCGTGTCCGATCGGGGGGGAAGATGAGATGACATTTTTGTGGGTCAACACAAACTCATCTGCGAGGACAGCAGCCTTGGACAATGACGACACTTTCTGTTCATTCAAGAACATTACCACCTTCTCTGGCAAAGAGTCTTTAAAATCTTCTAAAAGAACAAGCTCACGGAGTGACTCAAAGTCATTTTTGACATCATTAGCTGCACACCATTTATCAAAGAGGTTGCTTTTCTCCCATGCAAACTCGACAAAGGTTTGACCACTGGATTTTCTATGGTTCCTAAATTTTTGCCGGTAGGGCTCAGGAACAAGCTCATAAGCAGGAAAAATTGCTTCCTTTACAACATCATATTGCAGGCTGTCTTCTAAGAAAAGAGCAGACACCAACTCCTGTGCTTTTCCCACCCGCTTGCATTGGAGAAGGACAGGCCACGTGTCTCTTGGCCAGTTGAGTGGCGAAGCTATTCGCTCCAAGGCACTGAAGTATGAATCAACTTCTGCCTCACGAAATGCTGGCACCAGAAAAATGTTTTTACTGGGGCTGGGCAACGATTAAAAATTTTAATCGCAATTAATCGCATGATTTACCTGATCAATCACGATTAATCACGTCGTATACGCAAAAGCCAATAATGAATTTAAAAGAAGTCTTTCATACACTTTAATTTAAATGTTCTGCCATATAAACGAAAGCACCATAACATTTATCGTGCAAACACTTAACATCAGCACTTTACACAGAAACATTTTTAATGTAAATCTAAAGTTAAAAAAAATGCAAATACAAAATTAAAGCTTATTGCCAATGCCAGGGCATTACTGTTATCCTGTTCCTTATGAAAAATAAAAATAAATCTATCTCCAAAATCCTGAGCCACAATAATAACAGGCAATTTCTGAGGTAACAGCAGAAACATTTTTCTTTTATCAGGGAGCAGCATAACCAGTCTGCGTTCCCTTGCAAATGTCCCAGTTAGAAAGGGTGAGGCACAAAAACGTTCACTTTTGGGTTTTTCTTCACAGGGGACTAGAATGTAAAGTCCACATTTATACTGGAGTTCCTTTGGAGAATCTCACTCAACTCAGTGCAGTTTGTCAGTTCCTGGAACTTGACGGCCAGTTATTTTAAATGTACTGCCATATGAATTAAAGTGCCATAACATTTACTGTGCAAACACACTTTTAACATCAGCATTTTTGAACAATTAGCAGCTAAGAAAAAAAAAATAGTGTAAATTTAAACTCAACTTAAACAATGTTATCAAAGCAATACAAAATTAAAGCTGTAAGCAGCGTTTGCGGGACTGAGCCCACCTGGCCACTGCCTGCCGTGACGTCCGCCACCTGGCCACAAGCCCCCGACACCCGCCGACGCTTCCCAACGCCTGGCGATTCCGCCCGAAACCCGCCGATGCCCCATTACTGACGCCGACGCCTGCTGATGACACATCAAGCACTGACTTGACATTACTGACTTGACATTTAGAAACATTTGATTTCTAAATGTGATTGATTACTGTATCATTTTGGAGATAATAAGCCTTAAAGTTGGCTTTTTGTTTTGTTTTGCGACAGCTCCAATATTCCATTTTTACTGTACAATAACATCAAATTGCTCCATAAGCTCTGGCAATGGTTGGTACAGTTGACCTCAGGACAACCTTGAATATATCTTCTCTTAATATTCTTGAATATTCTCACTTAATGTACCAGCTCCTTCCTGTAGACATGATATGTACAGTTAGTTATTCTTTGTTTGACGCAAGTGTTATATTAAGTTCCTCCTATCTTTATCTACGTATCGTTATCGTTATCTACTTCTTGTTAATTTGAAATAAACACTAACAGCATAATGTCAAAACAAAAACCGAACAAGTCAAAGATCATAAAACAAGGAGGCTTTGTACTAAAATATGAATAAAATATAAACAGGGAGTTGTCTAATGTCGTCAAGGAAGCCAACATTACGTTACCTGTTGATCAGCATGTTGACTCAGAAAATCCTCAGGCTCCTGCTGCGACATTTCATTTGGGGCGACGGTTGTGACTTCACTGCTGGTCCCGTGAGAAACTCAAATCGGTTCTTCACGTTTGTTGCGTGGCATGGGTTAGGACATTGAGAGGCATTATAGTGTGGTTGTGTGCACCAAATCGGACTCGGCTTCTAGCTCGATAGCCGTGCATAATTTACGCAAACGCAACGCTCTGTTTACGTGAACTCACGGAGTCCGACTCCTTGCACGTGCTCATATCGACTCGATGGATTTATGAGCTTGATGACAAGTGTGTATTTTGTATTGGATTGATGTACTGCAATTCTAGTCATGTGAACAAGCAATTAGCATTCCTAGTTATATGTGGCATGACGAAATACTGTACTACCAAGTTTGTATTGCAGTTTCTTCAGTTTATGGGGTAGAGGGTGCTCAAATTGGATTGATTGAAGATGTAGTTTAGGTACAATTTGCTTGTTTTTATCAATATTTAAGTTGATTGCAGTTCAAGGTGGCACAATCCTATCAGATGTTGTCATTTTGTCACAAAGAACACTGGTATTTGATGATTATTACCATAAGTACCACCATGTTGCAGGCATTGTGGTTACAAGTTTCACTCCAATTTTGATTGTTGTCTGTATGACTAGCAATCCGTTGAGCTGTCTAGGGTTATCATTCAGATAAGGTGTCACAACTTTTAATTGCATGGGAACTTTGGGATCCATGGCAGATGGGCATTGTAAAAAAACGGATCTTGAGTCGGAAGGCTAGCTTGTCCTAATTGTGACCTTAATATGATGATTTTTTTTTCCCTGCCAGATTGAGGAGAAATGAAATGGACATCCAAACCGGGTCCAATAATGGATGAGCTGGATGATGTCACAGTATCAATTTTAAATGGTATGTCATGTGTAGGTATGAAAAAATTTCCATGATTTTGATTGGTCCGCTAAGTAATTAAAATAACTGTATGCTGACACTGATTTCAAAAAGAAGTATTTTACAAATTTGAGACAAAATGTCTAAACTGAATTGCATTTACAATTAATTCTGATAACAGAAATTGGCACAAAACAAACTTGGTTTGACTTGTCAAGTTGAATTAAATTCATTAGTGAAAAAATGTATGAGTTGTTAAGTCTAAAAGGTTTGTTAATGATTGGACTGTCTTTATAGCTGCCAACATCGATGAAGTCTTGCTCCACACCCTCAGTCGTGATGATTTGAGAGACCTTTTTCCTGGACCAGAACACTTTCTTAGGAGGAAACGGATTTGGGCCCTTATTAGTGTAGATGTGATTGGTTACCTACTTTGCTCTGAAAACATCGAGCATAACACTTTTTTTTTCTTTTTTCCTAATTGTGTCTATTGTTTCTCTCTTGTTCATAATGTTTTGGATCTGGTTTCCTCTCGGCTGAGAATTCCACCGTACCAGACAAGGCTGCCCCGAATGAAGCCAGGAACTGTGTCTTCACGAGGAGGAACATCTCCAATCTGTCCTCAGACATCCACTCCTTTGGTGAAAAGCAGCCCAAAGAGGACCCTACAGCTTCCTGCTCCTCCACAATATGTTGTCTATACTAGACATGGGCAAACCCCGGCCCGCGGGCCACATCCGGCCCACTGCGTGTCTCTGTCCGGCCCGCGTGAAGCCAGTCATAACCCCCCAACACCGCACCCCCCAACGAAACTTTGTCGGCACGTAACTTTGCCGAGTTAGTGTAGCGCGATAGCGATAGCGTGCTTCCCCCCCGTCAACGAGGTGTAGGTACAGAATTAGTCCGGGTGCAGAATCGTTCCGGGCAGAAGTGACTGCCGATACGGCAACTCCATTGGGACATACCTCTACATCGCGTTCGAACGTGATATATGGATAGATCGCGGTACGTTTATAGAGTTGCCGTATGTGACGTAATTGGCAGTCGCCTCTGTCCAGTGGGCGAATGCCAACAACGTCACATACGGCAACTCTATTAGGACAAACTACATCGGTTGATTAAGGTTATCTTTTTTTTTCTTTCAATCCCTGCCGTATTTACAGTACTTTGTATTATATTGTATACACGAAATTCTCTCTCTCTCTCTCTCTCTCTCTCTCTCTCTCTCTCTCTCTCTCTTCACAAGCTCGTAAGCACTACTTCCAGATGGCCCACACTGCCAGTGAGGGGAAATGTGTCATGTTCAAAGAGCTGAGACGCAGGCTGGTGAGAAACACTGTCACCAGCATGATTTCTATCTTGAGAGCCAGTCAGCAAGGAGAGGGGGTCCGGTACCCTTCTAAGCATGAAGTCACTGCAATGTCTCAAAGACTAGTGGAGTATTATCCCATGCTGAAGGATTAAGACAAAACAATGAAACATGTAAGTGATTATATTATTTTGCGCACTTAGATTTTGAAGCGTGTGGTTATTTTTGGCTGATACTTTTTTTATCTGTGCATGTTCACTTTCCATCTTTATTTGTTCTTTCAATGAGTGAAATTTTATTTACCACAGGCGAGCACTTACAAGAATCTTCAAAAGAGATTCACCAGAGAGGGGCCACAAGAAGAAAAGGCATCGCATTGACTTCTCAGCAAGTGACCAAGAAGAAGATCATGATGCAGACTCAATTGGTGGATCAACAATTATTTTGTGTCACACACCAGGGCGCAGTTCTGATAATGGCCACACTTCACATAAGTAGAAACATGTCCATTTTAATAATAATGATAATGTATGAAAGCTAGGCAATGTTTTGATAGTTTTGGATATCATGATATATCACAGGCATTTTTACATTTGAATTGTCATTTGATATATTTTGATGCTCCAAACAATTTCATCCATTTGACTGATTTACTGATTTGTCTCCTCCATTTCATCAGCCAAAGATGGTCTGACAGCACAGGCCAGACATTATCAGACCCTGCAGGAGCTGTAGAAGAAACCAAAACCCAACCAAGATGCTGTCTCCCAAATTCTTGACCTGCAGTTTCAAGCAAGAAGATCCTTCATTGATAGTGATGTTCTGAAAGAACAGGACAAGGCCAACAAAGATCCTGGATGCATATCCATGTGTCAAGGATCTTTATCGTGTAAGTGATTAACTTGTTTTGGTTTATGATGAAAAGCAAGCATTTTTGCAGATTTTAACACTGACTTGCATTATAGGCGATGAATGAGCTGCGGCGCATTCTGGATAAGGGCAACAGAAAATTCATTGATGAACTAAAAAAAGAGATGGGAAGACTTCTGCACCAATGTGTAATTTTATGGTGTTTGGAAAAAAAATGAAGTGATGAAGCCACGCATAACGCTGGATGTAGGTGAGTGGGACATGCCAGTGAGGCACTGCTTCATGTCATTCAGGCGAAAGTTTGTTCGCATTTTCTCACATTCAACACTTCATAGTTCCATGCATGGATGTGGCGTTTCCTTCTTCTTTTTCTTTAGCCAACAGAAGATCCTACAATGTACTCGCAGAAGAGGTCTTTCTGCACCCCTGTGTTGCTGTTTGATGGGACCCGCTGTCTCATCTGTCTTGGAGCCACTCCCGCCACCACGCTTGCCAAGGAAGACTTGAGTGACGGTCTGCTTCATCTGATGGATTACTACTATGCCCTGCACCTCACATATCCAAAAGTGTGTGGCAACCCTTCTCTCTGTCATTCAGACAGAAGTGCTACAGGATACTATCCATGAGTGAGACACCACAGCCTCATACAAAAAAGACCATGGCAGAATGGAAAGATTTTATTGGGGAGTAGAGCTGTGTACTAGGCATAGGTAGTGATACACTCCCCTGGTAGTTGTAACTTGAGGGTGGGTGGGAGTCTGTTGGAACAAACATGTTATCAATGGTGATAGGAACACAACACTATATGCTGTCCCCATACTGTTTTTGTTTTTTTTGTGTCAGGGAATCTGAATCAATATTCAATAATGATGACGGTGAATATTGTAACAACACAACATTACTTGCGTTCTAGAAATGATTGCTTGAGATTGTTTTAAGATGCAATGCCTTAGTGACGTTTTTATTACAAGGCAGTGAAGGCACTGTCAGCAATTTAAGTGAATAAATAGTTGTTGACAATATTAATTCTGTTTGCTGAATTATCTTTTTTGGGGGGGGGAATGGGCGTAGGGGGGGTGGATGCTTTGTCTCATTTTGAGAAAAAAAAGCTAATATTGTGAACACTTAAATTAAGAAGAATTGCACTGTTAGTAGGTCTGGTTTTAAGATCTTTTCATTCAAATTAAGAAAGAAGCAAACGTGAAAAAAGAATTGAGAAGCTAGTATCAAGTTTATTTGACTTAGTACAGTCCTTGGAATGAGTACTTTACTGTTTATTTCAAGAGTTTTTCCATTCTTCAAATGCCTAGATATATCGTCTTATTTTAAGAAATCTTACCAAGTCTAAATATCTTACTGCATTGGCAGATAATTTGACTTGTTTCTAGCCTGTTCTTTCTCAATTTAAGTGTTTATTTCTTAGATATATTTTGCAGTGTGTGGACACCGAGGGGAGCTCTAGAATTGGCTCATTCAACCGACCAACGAGCCAATCAGCAGCGGCGTCACAGGCCCTCCTCCTTCTTTGTTCTCTCTCTCACTTTGACTTCTGCACTGGACAGCCAGGTTTGTGGAGGGAAGGTTGGAACAAAGTAAGGACGGGGTACCCCATACATTCATGTACGTAGAGTCACTAAGTCTTAAACTCACCAGGTTTGTATCGCTTATCGATAACCCTAATGCCATACAAGTCTATGAGGGTCAAAGGTCAACTTTGTCATAGGGACATGGGGCCACTTTCAGGTTCATCAGGATCCTCCTGGACACACCCACACCAAATTTGGGGCTTCAAGCCCATGAGGAACCCCGAAACCCTCACTCTAATTCCAGCCTTATCGCTAACCCTAATGCCATACAAGTCTATGAGGGTCAATGGTCAACTTTGTCCTAGAGATATGGAGCCACTTGCTTTTTCATCAGGAGCCCCCAAGAAGCGCACACGCCAAATTTGGGGCTTCTAGTTCTTGAGGAACCCCAAAACCCTAACCCTAATTTCAGCTAACCCTAGTTTCAGCCTTATCGTTAACCCTAATTCAATGCAAGTCTATGGAGGTCAAAGGTCAAATTTGTCCTAGAGACATGGGGCCACTTTCAGGTTCATCAGGATCCTCCTGGACACACCCATGCCAAATTTGGGGCTTCGAGCCCATGAGGAACCCCGAAACCCTCACTCTAATTCCAGCCTTATCGCTAAACCCTAATGCAGTGCAAGTCTATGAAGGTCAAAGCTCAACTTTGTCCGAGAAACATCAAGTGTTTTTTTCATGAATCATTTATCAATGTTAAGAGTTTGCTTTTTAGGAGAATTCACAATAAAAATACATTGACACTGTCAAAGATGGACTCAAGCACTATTATTGAACTATACTGTATTTTTTGAGTGATGTGAAGCTTTTGACAAGCGCTGCGCAAAGGAGGCCCATTTGTTTTTGTTTTTTTTCAGGGGGCCCAAAATTCCTGGCGGCACCCCTGAGCGTTCATCTCCAGCACTAAGGCAGTGGAGCTGCCGGCCACGAGAGAAGAATTAACCAGTCCATTGAAACCATTTGTTTGGTCTAGTGAGTGGCAACAGTCCTTTGAGGATCTTAAGTGCCTTCTCAGCTGTAACCCTGTCGTGTCTGCTCCAAATTTTTCCTCATTGGCTAGAAGCCCCAAATCTAGCGTGGGCACTTCTTGGGGGCTCCTGATGAAAAAGCAAGTGTCCCCATGTCTCTAGGACAAAGTTGAAAATTCACCCCATAGACTTGCATTGAATTAGGGTTAACAATAAGGCTGAAACTAGGGTTAGGGTTAGGGTTAGGGTTAGCTGAAATTAGGGTTAGGGTTTCGGGGTTCCTCAAGTACTAGAAGCCCCAAATTTGGCGTGGGCGCTTCTTGGGGGCTCCTGATGAAAAAGCAAGTGGCCCCATGTCTCTAGGACAAAGTTGAAAATTCACCCCATAGACTTGCATTGAATTAGGGTTAACAATAAGGCTGAAACTAGGGTTAGGGTTAGGCTTAGCTGAAATTAGGGTTAGGGTTTCGGGGTTCCTCAAGTACTAGAAGCCCCAAATTTGGCGTGGGCGCTTCTTGGGGGCTCCTGATGAAAAAGCAAGTGGCCCCATATCTGTAGGACAAAGTTGAAATTTCACCCCATAGACTTGTATGGCATTAGGGTTAGGGTCCAAGAGTACACATACACATTTTCTTTTGCTTTTTTGATTTAAGCTCATCGTCTCCAGCTGCAAAGGTACAGAAACCTTTCTGTGTTTTGATGTCGTGTGTGAGAAAACATCACTTTTTTCTGTAAACTTGTGTTATCATTGTCCTTCATTGAAAATGACACAATCTTTCATTTCATTGTTCAGATGCCGAACACCAAGGCATTCCGTCGCTCTCTGGCCATGAAACGACGCCTGGAGCAAAAACGGGATTGGACACCTTTTCCACCTCGGAAGGACTTTGAACGTTGTGAGTACTTCCACGTTCATGATTTCATGTTCTGCCTGTGTTGTTATGTTGTATTCCAAATAAATCTTACAAAAACATATTTAGATTTTTCTTTTTTGTCAATTTACACAGGGCGTGGTACTGGTCAGCGACCTGGGTGCGAAGATGGCCCGTTTTGCTACTGACTGACAAAACAGTGCAAGTTCGTTCTTAAGGCCCAGCAACCAGACAAGAAGGTATGGGTCGTGATTTTGTCAAGCCACGAGTTTCTTTATGTTTTTGTTCTGGTGGTGGGAGACTCACATCTCTGTCCACTTGTGGATGGTTTTGTGTTCTCGGCCCGGGCAACAACCTTGAACACGGGCTTGTAACAGACTCCGCCCAGGATTTTGCTGCGCTACTGGCAACTGTGTTGGACCGCTGGCCCAAGGTTTGTTTATCTGCTGTGACAAACAAATTTGAACACATGAATGTCATCGCCACTTTGTTTTATCAATATCAAGTAATTCCATGATCCATAGTTCAATAACAAGAATATTCATGAATTTATTTTGCATTTTTATGTTTGTTTGTTTTTTTTTTTATACAACTATTTTGTAGGTGTTTGTGCTTGACTTTCCACCTCGCCTGACTGTCAAGCCAGAACTACAAACAGCGCTACGTCAAGTATATCATCGTGTTGCTGCACGCATGGGTGTGTAAAATACATATTTTTGTTGTATTTTTTTCTCTTCAGTGACACTGTGCTAACAGATATTTCTTAGAATTGTGTGATTACATAATTGATTATGTGACACTTCTTCCAGGTTTAACATTTGTGTATATGGCCGATCACCTCCCCCTTCGTCAGCTGTACATGGTGGTGTTATGATGGTCTAAGTTTTGCCTTCTTCAGCCTTACTTGCTCTTCATTTGATATGACAAATATGTGTTAACATGTTGTTTTCTGTTTACGTGCACCTCAGGACTGATTTTGGTGGAGCGTCTGCATGCTGCAGTGCTCCATCAGCTCGCACCCCCTTCACCTAGGCCAGGGGTGTTGTGCCACAACCAATCATTGCCCAGGGTGTCTCCCAGAGTGGTTGTGACAGGTCCTGTCCACATGCCAGTGTATGGACCTGCTCCTGAATGGACTCTTGTTGGACAGGAGGTTGAGGTAACCTGTTCATCCCTCTTTTTTTTTTTTTTTCCCCCAATCGTGTATTTGTCAAACTGTGCAACTTTTTATTTTAAAAATGAACACTTATCCTAAGTTGACTCTGATTTCCTCTCCTCTTTTTTTTATAGACAGTACCAACAGCTGTTGAGACTGCATTTCACACAGACATCCCGTCCAATCCCGTGTGGTTCAGTGAGGCTGTGCTGCTGGACCACATGGAGACCGTCGTGGAGTCATCTGGCAGGGTTTCCCCAGCTGCCACGGTAACATTCACACAATTATTCATACACTTATCAACTAGGGGTGGGTGAAAAAAAAAATCAATATTGCAATATATTTTTGTGCTTTCTGTCGCAATAAATAATCGATACACTGACGGCAAATATCAATATTTTTTTCCAAACACCACCTGTCCACCTGTCCCGGGAAAGATAAAATCTCTCCCGGGACACAATTTGTCCCGTTTTTTATGGAAAATGACAAAACCTCATTTAATTTCCGTCTGTGGTCTAGATAGGGTTGCCAACCCTCCCGTAAAATACGCGATTGTCCCATATTTGGCAACTAAAAAGCCTGTCCCGTAATGAACTGATGGGGGACGCACTTCACTTTTTCCCGTATATTTTGGGGACGCGGTTATTTATTTATTTATTTTGTCTACATCATTTTTTTTTATTGATTTTCAGAATCGGGGCAGTGAAAGGATTTTTTTCCCTCTTTCCTCTTCCCGTCGGTTTGTATATCCCAAGTCCCCAAGTTGCGATAAGACAAGTTGCTACTGACTTTACATTACCAGAAAGCACTGTCCTTTTTTACATGAAAGTTATTAATGTTCATGCACTTTAATATGTTTGCTTGTGCAGTGCACGTTTGTTTGTACATTATACAAAGTTTTGGAATAAATGCAAGATCACAGGCATTTTCCTTTTTATGGGTATTTTTTTCTTTTTCAGTCACATATTGTGACGACCCTTTCTCTATATAACTTGTTGTGGCTCCCAGCTGTTTTCCCATTTCTAGGTAGCGGTGGATGTGGGAGTGGCATCTTCCGATTAGGACACCTGTGCCGATGCCCCCCGCAGGATAAAAGGCCGACTGCGTGTGCCGCTCGGTCTCTTCCCCATTCTCCATCCAGCAGCCATGGGCGTCTGGCCGACTCTCAGCTTCTTCTGTTCTGTTTTGCACATGACAACACCCCACATCCTATTATTCACTCATCCACACTTACATTACTGATGAATACTGACAAACACACACCATATATTTCATTATTTTGCTTACAATTATCTATTTTGTTATAATAAACCTTTTGATTAATCGCAATCCGCAGTGTCCCTTCCGTTATTGTCATAACTCTTGAGCCGGGTTATGACAATATCGTCTGCAAAATTTCGAAGATATCGAAGATATCGTGTGTCGTGATGTTGTCATTATCGTGGGCCAAATATCGTCACAGTATCGAATCGTGGGTTAGCCGTATCGCCCCACCCCTATTATCAACACAAGATCACATATGTACAGTACATGTACAGTTTAATTAGTGTGTTACTTTGTTTATGAATTCATTTCTTTATGTTCTTCCAGATGTCCAGCCTGAGACGTCGATCAGCACACGTTGCCTCAAAAACCAAAACAAACAAGTGAGATGTTGGTATTTGGGATATGTGTATTTCATTGTGTGCATCTTTGTGATAGGACAATAAATGCAGTTCTTTAAACGTTACTTTGTGTCCTTGTATTTGCAGGTGTGGGCAACACGTTCAACTGTCCACATGACTGAGTCTGCCTCCAGCAATGTCACAGCAGTGCTGCAGGTTTGTACTTATTCATTTCCACTTCATCACCTGTGTGTGTTTTCTAGGCTTTACACCGATCTTATCGGCTGTATCGGATCGGCCGATATTTGGCATTTTTAGAAACGTTCATGATCGGACGTCATGTCATGAATCACCGATCAATGACGTCATGGTCGTGTTGAAACTTTTTTAATCTGTCTCATTTCCTCCAAAGTAGTTTCACAGCATCGACATGTTTATTTGTTTGTATCCGAGAGCTAATGATTCATCATTCAAAAACCTTCATTTTCGTCTTCGTGCCTCTTCCTGTTTTGAGTACTGTCGCTATGTGACGGACAATAAAGTTTCTTTGAATCTTCACGACAGCAACATCCATGGGTGACACAAACAAACGTGTCGGGGGTGTGGAAGTTTTTCAAAGTGAGAGAAACAGACATAGCACAAGCTATCTGCAATATATGCAACGCTACAGTACCTAGCGGGGGAATTGTGGCAAAAAATTTCAACACCACAAATTTAATCAGGCACTTGGAAAAGATACACACGGAGGAGCATGTCGAGTTCAAGAAACACGCGGAGAAAGAAAAAGAAAAGCAAACTCTGAAACGGATGCTAAAGCAAACAACTTTAGACGGTGCTCGTGAGAAGGCAAGGGATGTACAGAAACAAGTATTTATTGCCCCTAACGTGATCGGATCAGTGATCGGTGATCGGTTTATTTAAACTCACTGATCGGTGATCGGCACAAAAATCGTGATCGTGTAAAGCCTAGTGCTTTCCTTTCTATGTTTATTGGCATAAAATCACATCTTTCTTATTTTAATCAGGTGGAGGCGACGCCACAGATGACCAGAGCTGTGCCCGTGGTTCCTGTGGCTCCCGTGGTTGCCAGCACCAAGCCAGAGGAGGCCAGCACCGTCCAGGAGGCAACACAGAAGATCAACTAAGCTAAGGAGGCTTTTCTTTCTTCTTCTGTTGCCTCTGACTGCTCCGCTCGTTCTACGCCTCGTGATTTGTGATCCATCATCAGTTAGTACTAGTGAAGATGCAGTGGCAGATCATGGCACTGGTATTAGATTAGCCAAGGTTCTGCATGGTTCTTTTCATCAAGGCGAAACCGGTCACGGTTTAAAATTCCAGCACCAGCTGGCAACAGTGAGTCACTTCAGAAGAGCAAAACTCCTCACTTTGACATGGATAATTCTGACGCAGAGTTTGTCAGTGCTGTGACCAATGAAGAGTGTAACTTCTCTCCCCTTGATGTTGATGTTTGTTTAGACCTTTGCAAAAACTTGAAGAATCATTTGGACCGTGCGAGTTTTCCAATTTCTGATTGCAATGGCCCATTAGGTTCGCCGTGTACAAATGAGAATGTAGAGGCTGATGGAAACTGCTTCTTCAGAGCCATCAGTCAAGCTGTGACTGGTTTATAGACACAGAAGTGGAAATTCAGGTTGCAGCAGATTGTTTACGATTAGATGTGTACACTTTTATCGATGGTCATGGGTTGAAGTACAGCTCTTGCAAGAAACAATTCTCACATTGTATATATTTATGGATGTATTTGTTTTATATGGAAGCAGTTACCATAATCCAAATTAAAATAAGAATATAATAACAGAAATGCTTTTTCATTTTAAGAACGAAGCTGCATTATTTGACTCATAATTAAAATCATTAAGAAATATTCCTATATGCATTTTCATTTTCTTATTCGTGTCGCACCTTTTATGACACAATCAAACTTTGAGATTGCGATTTCGTTTTCGAGTTGTGGTAACTCTTGTGCAGGGCAGGACCACGAAAATGAAAAAGCAATGCCCTCAGTTTTCTTTTTGATTGTGTCATAAAAGGTGCGACACGAATAAGAAAATGAAAATGCATATAGCAATATTTATTAATGAATTTAATTATGAGTCAAATAATGCAGCTTCGTTCTTAAAATGAAAAAGCATTCTGCTATTGCTTTTTCATTTTTGAATTTTACATTTCATATTGAATTTTGGTAACTCTTTGCTGGTGCATGTTTTGAAAATTAAATCTCAAATGTGTTTTCCTTCATTTGAATTAAGTACAAGAATGAGCAGTCATGAATAAGAAAATGAAAATGCAGTTTGGATTATTTATTAACGATTTTTTTTATGAGTCAAATAATGCAGCCACGTTCTTAAAATGAAAAAGCATTTCTGCTGTTGCTTTTTCATTTGGATTATGGTAACTGTCTGCTTCCACACTCCAGTGGTTCTGCACATTAGTATAAATAGAGTGATTCTCTATCATGACATCACAGGACGGCGGCACACTGACTCATTCCATGAACCTGGACACTGATGATCCAGACTTTGGACCAGATGAGCCAACAGGCCACAGTGGAAACGGGTCAGAACATGGGACTGGCTGCTGAAAGTATACAGGTAGGTGGCGCTGTCATCCCAAGTTGTGTGGTGTGGAGGATCGGGGCCAAAGTTCCAGATGCTCACAGATGTGACTGTGGATTCAGGAGGATTGTTTGAAGGCTGGACTCCCAACAGTGATTGGCTGCTGAGGACCTCTCAATCACAATCAGGTTTTTTAGTGGCTGTGAGATTGAAAGTGAGATTGCATTGTCCAGGGAGGAGGACAGCAGTCAGTCATGTTTCACCTCCAGTCAACACGCAGTGGTTCACATGAAGGTCCAAGAGGCCTACAGACCTACACAGAGTCTGGATGTGGCAGCACAGTGGCATCATTGTCTTTGTTGTGTTGTTTGGTCATTGTGATTCAATGTCATGTGAGAGAAGGACGAGTGCAGTTCTATTGGAGTGAGTTGCTTACAAATACAGATTGCACGATTTCTATCCCAATTGTTAATTGGGAAAGAGACCTGTCTCTCCAGCCTCACTCTAATTTCTGGAGAACAATCTGCCTGAACACCTTTTCACTGATAAAACAACCTATTCTACAATTAATACATTTTAAAGTACTCCACAGGATCCACTACACCGGGCAGCGGATGTTTCAGATGGGCATGACCGCCTCTCAGACCTGCTCACACTGCACAGTTAATGCAGGGTTGGTGGGGGGTCGGGGGTTGGGTGGGTGGTGCTCCGGGGGGAGGGCTGGTCCGTCCCTGTGTCTGGGGACTGGCGCTGGATTGTACGCGGTGGGGTCGCATGCCTGGGGTGGGGCTGCGCGTTCGCCGGCTACCGCTCCTGTGTGCCCGGGTGGTGCGGTGCGGTGGGGGGCGGGCCCCCTTTGGCTCCTGGATCCCTGTGGTGTCCCCGGCCCCGATGTCGCTGAGGGGACGCCCTGACCGGGAGTCCTCCCTGGTCACATAATAGGTGTTTTTTAAATGTTTTTTTCCCCTAAATTTTTAATTAATTTATTTATTTTCTTCTGTTTCGGGGGATTTGTGTCTTGGGTGATCGCTGCCCGGCCTTCTGACCTTAAGACCCTCTCCAATCTTAATGGCATTATAGACACTTTGGAACTGGGGGGGTGGTTCATGCACTGCGGCCACCGCCCTGCTCAGCAGCAGTGTGGTTGCCCCAGGGCCTTACCACCCCTCCATTTTAAACGCACCATAGTTCAACACACCAGCAAGTTCACATATACACACACTGACACCCCTACACACAGTGGGGTCGGCCTGCTAGCGGGGGCGGGATCCAGCATCTTTCCCACTCTGGATGGGCCCTGTGCAGTCCGGTGCCCCTGGGGTGCGAGACCGGCTGGGCCTATGGGGACCTCGCCACTTGCGGCGATGCGCCATACTGGGTCCGTAGGGGGGGGGGCCTCTGGGTGCCCGGGCCTGCCTTGGGTACCGATCCTCCCGGTGGGTGAAGGGGCTGGGTCCTGTAATGGGGATGAGTCCGGTCTCGCTTGCCCTGTGGGGCCCCGTCCGGAGGACGGGCTCTGCTGTCTGTTCGCCCCGGGTGGTGTCCCTTCTCCTTGGGGTATCTGCCTCCCTGTCATCTTGCCCTGGCTCCTCGTGGGGCGGGTGCCCTCCGGTCCGGGGGCCTGCTGCTCCGGGCCTCTTCCTGGCCGGCATTGCGGCGTGTGTGCCGTGTAGTAGTGTAGTAGCCTGTAGTTGTGCTTTTCTTTTCATTCCAGATGAATTCCACTCAATTTCCTTTTCAAACCTTGTAGGTGTTGAGTGAGCTGCAGCGCCCCCTGGCTACAAGTTTCATACTGTGACTCTGCCGACCGAGGTAAAAAAACCAACAAACTGACACTTTGCTGAGGACCTCCTGGAGGAGCTGAAGGTGCAGAACCTTGTCAGGCCTCTCTGAGGAGGAACTTGCGGCTGTCGGTCCTCTGCTTCCCCCTGCTGGTCACACAGGCCTCTTACACCTCCGTTCGTCTCTTCAGCACATATTTAATTTTTTAATGGCTCTATAAACGTCACTGATGAGACGATTTTATGATTCCTGCAGTTAAAATGTTTTAATTCCAAATCTGCAAAAAGCTTCTGATCAATGAAGACAGAGTTGATTAAAATGATTTCAAAATTGATCCGTTTGAGAAAAGCTGCACTGTGGCATTGTTTGCATGTTGTTTTAGCTCTCAGTTGCTTCATTTCGCATTTTTCTTAAAAGCTTTGTTTAGTGGTCCATTGTGGTCAATGGGACACTGAACATCCGCTTTGTGTGCCCGAGTTTTAAGAGGATCAGGTGCGGACATTTTAGCATTTAAATTATTATGGCTTATTAGCATAGGTACCTCACCTGTCCGTTCTTTTTACAGTGCTTCCTGAACACCTCACCGGCACACTACAGCCGCCTGCGAGCACAAAGCTGCGCAGAGCCTCCTCGTTGTTCTCCTCACCTGGAGGACGCTTGGTGATCAAGACCTGTGGCCCAAAACTCGGTCCTATAAGATAAGTGCAGGAACACTGCTGCTTCGCCCGCACTTGATTGTGCTAGCTGCCCCGTACAGACGGTGGACGGTGCATGTTGCTTCCGTCCCGCCTTGGTTTTACTTGTTGTTTTTCCGTTCTCGTTGTGTTTTTCTTCGTTTGCTTACGTCGCCACTGCTGACCCTCAGACAGCAGACGTTACACTATCAAGTCGCCGGTCCAGCCACAGTGGTGTGCGTGCGTGTATGCGTGTGCGTGGTTGGTGGGAACTTGGTTGGTGTGTGTGTGTGTGTGTGTGTGTGTGTGTAATTGCATTGTTTGTTTGTTTTTCTTGCTATTTCAGTCCATGTGACAGATTTTAGGGAACTTTTAGTAACCAACTGTTTATCTTTTCTTTTGTAGTCGCTGAGAGCTGCTGGTGGTGGCGGTGTCCCGGGTGGTGGGCCCCTTCGAGTGCTGTGACCCGGGATTGTGGTTGTTTTCTTCTTTTTTTTTGCACTTCACTTTCTTTGCAGGTGTGTCACGTGTGAGTGGGGTGTTCCTTGTTTTCTTTGGTTCCTCCCCCGTTTGGCCCCCTCATCGGTAAGCCTCAGTTTCTACACCAAGAATAAGGAGCTCAGTAGCTCTGTTTTAAGTGTTGGTCTGTTTGTTCCTTTTATTTTTAAATGTTGAATAAAAGTTGGTTTGATATTTTAAACATTCTGAACCACGTCTCCTACTCCTTCCTCGTAGAACTTACCTGTGTGCCTAATTATTACTTTTGTGTTTAGTAGAACTCCCTGGGTGAAATTCCCAGGGTGGCGTTGTCGGTTCCTTTTAATTTTGTTAAATTCCCAATATTAAATCTTGCTTTATCAGATAGCCATAACCACTCTCATCGCCACAGGATATTTGAGTCAACTGAGTCAAACTGTCGTGTCTACTTCCCAGTCTCATTAAACATGTTCACTACTGCTTTGTGCGAGCTTCTTAAATGGAGGTTTGTCGGGGTTTTTCCCTTTTTAGAAGCAAGCCACATATTTTGTGTCTTTCCACCAGAAGACATTGGCTTTTGTCACTCTCTTCGTGGTATTGGGAAAAAGTGGCATATCAGACTTTCCCGCCGCGAGTCGCTCGTCAACATACTGCTGTGAAAGAGGGGTGACGTCACAGAACGCGAGGTGCATTTAGGTGCTGCTGCGTAAAACTAAACGATTTTCCTGGGCAAATATTCATTTGACAGACGTAAACGAAGTGAAATATGACTTCAATTTAAGTTTGTTTTAGTTTGTTTTTATAAACACACAAAAAAGTTTGAGTTAGTTATCGTTTTTGAAAAAAGTTCTTGACTTCTACTTTAGAGATATTGATGACGAGTTGTTGTATATAAACGGTGTGACTATGTGGTTCGGCAAGCGGTGGTGCTGTCTGTACATAGCTTAGCAAACGGCTAGCGCTAGCACCCCCTTTCAATGCCAGAGTGAAAAGATCCACACGGAGTGTTATGACCCACGGGTGGGTCTAGGTGCCTCTATCTTTGTGTCTGTGTGTGTGTCTGACAGTGGATGACGTCTTGCAGGTGCGGTCCTGGATGTCGGCTGCTGATTGGACGCGCCACGGCTGAGAAGGAGGAGCAGTCGAGCCAGCCTGACAGTCGTCCCTCCTCCGCTCCCTACTCTGCAGTTAGTCACTTCTGAAATGGTGTTAGAGCACGCAGCCGTAGGTAGTGATGGCCGATCGAGGCTTTGTTGAAGCTTCGACACTTGTTTCAAAAAATGGTTCATTACTCGAGGCTTCAATGACACAATGCTCGAGGAGGTCATCTAGTGCTCAATAAAATGAAGTGCAATGGAAACGTGTTCATTGTTTCATAGGTTGTTTGGGATTTGATTCGCCATGCATTCTTGTTGGACAACACTACATGCTTGTATGGTTCAATGCTGACACAATAAAATAAAAATGAAAAATAAAGACAATGTCTTTTTTTTGGCACGACTGATTGTAGTAGACTATAGCTCTTATACGTAGCCTGACAGTTTGTGCAATGAATTATATTATATCCTAAAACAAGACTAAATAGCCCATAGTTTAAAAATATGTTCAATAGTAAGTGTTCAGTGGGTCAGATGTCAAATGTGATCTATTTAAAATGTAGAATAGATGAGCTAAATAACACATATATAATACACATTGATGGGAATTGAACCATCGCCTCAGTCTTGCAAGTCCAAGATTGTCATAATGTACCACAAACCCAAATCACACTCCCTTTTTTCATCTAAGCTGTTTGAGTAGCGTTAGCACACCGTGATTCGTCATCAACTACAGGCCTACACTTCAAATAATTATGAGAAAAATCCAACGTAAAGAGAGCACTTCCATTAGGAAATAGTCAACATGAAATTTCGTCTTCTACTGACACCTGCTGGTCAAATTGAATAGTTGCAAATATTGCGAACAAGTTGTCATCTAATTCTAATCCTAAACAATATGGCCATTCCAAGTGAAGTATTAAGACAATTAATCAGGTTTGTACTGCTTGATTGAACACATTCATCCCGTTCCAGTGCACTAAAACCCACTTCCCTTCAGGACCGTGTCAGCGAAGCCAAAACTTCCTTGAGTGACGCTGTTTCCCAGCATGCAATGCGAGCTAGCGATTCACAATACTATTTCATCACAAACATGGATGTAAAAAATAAAAAAAGGAAAAAGGGAAAAATGAAACTTCAGGAACAGCAACCATTGCAATACAAGCAGAACTGGGCCGAAGTTTTATATTATGTACACCATAATACAGCCTTCTGGTGGACAAGCCATACTATTTAATCCGTGTCTTCCTATGGCACTTCCGTGGGTGGAAGCACATGGTAGAGGTCACGTGCTGGTTGTGCAGCACCCCTCGTGGCCCTTGCAGGGGATCTGCAGGGCATGTCATTCAGGTGAGTATATGGAAAATATGGATCAATGTAGTCAGTCGTAACATGAGAAGCTTGCTGGCGAAAATAATGCACTACAAGTGGCTGTAACACTTTTTTTTTTGTATGAGCATTTAAAAAACAACAACAACATACTAATAATATGGAGTTCAATGACAGAGGTTAATTAATATATATATATATATATATATATATATATATATATATATATATAGTCAGCTGCTTTCGGTTGACATATTAAATCTATTGTGATATGGAACGATAGTTCATAATGTACGTGTTACTTGCTTTGCAGATAAGGTGTACCCTATTTCTTGTGCTCATGGTTATTTTAAAAGGCAGACAAGAACGTTGTTTGCTGTTGGAGGGCTACAACAACACTTCGATGCTACGCTTTGTGCCGTCGCTACGGACCCCAAAATCTCGTTCTTGTTGGATTCGGGTTCTGCGCAGACTGGTGGGAGAGTTTGTGTACAAGTTATGCAAAGGAACGGTGTCTTCAGTTATACACACGCTCATTAAAGTGCCGACCGTGGAGGAAGCTGGTGCCGCTGCACGCCGTTTCCAGCAGAATAACAGCGAAATTACCAAAATAAAAACAAATCAGAAAAACATCTCTTTGCTGTGCTTTTATTTACAAAGTTAAAATTCTTCTAACTTACAAAAAATGTGAACGAAAAAGTAGAAATATAAATACGAAGGAATACGTATTTGTTCAGGGGTGCGCAAAGCCGGAGCCCTGCATTTGCTGCGCTACCCTTTTTAAAAAGGTCTCCGTTGCGTGTTATTTTAATATGTCCATCTCTTTTAGAAGAGAAAGCATCGCCCCGGTCTCATCCTCTCTCCAAATATCAACATTCTTATTCGCGTTTGCCAGGTTGTTTCGCACCGTCTGTTTTGTTAGACGACGTAGTTGTGCGGTCATGAGTCGCGAGAGCGAGGCGTGGCGCATGCTCACTCGCATTGTCCAGTTAATAGTCCGATTAAGGCGTATGCATGGCAGAGAAATTTGAATTCCAATCGCATTATCTGGGTGTCTCAGTCGGGGTTCTCCGATTCCAATCGGAGTTCTCAAACTCCAATCATAATCGGAGTAAGGTGTTTACACGCACGTGAGTTCTCCGATCATAATCGGACTAAGGCAATAATTCGATTTTCTCTAGTGCCATGTAAAGGCACTGAATGTAGTGGTTCAGACCAGACGCGAACAGGAGCGCAGCTCGTGCCATTCATTTCAATGGAAGTGGAAGCGCCGCGAAGCGGAGCGCCGACGAATTTCGCGAGCGAGGCTCCAACTGGTTCACACCAGACGGGAACAGCTCCGCGACGGTCGACAAGCGCTTCTGCTCAGCTGCAGTCTTTTTTTCACTCCCACTTGAGCTTCTTTTTTTTTTTTTCGCCCCCCCCTCGCCCCGTAGCCAGCCCGCTCCGTAGCTTACTTTCGTGTGTGTGTGTGTGTGTGTGTGTGTGTGTGTGTGTGTGAATAAATAGAAACACACACTCAGATGTCCATCTCAAGACAAGACCTCTTTCATAATGATCATTGACCGGCATCTCTAGGATCAAACAGACGTATTTTGATCAAGTCTTCCTCTGTCTGTGTGTGTGTGTGTGTGTGTGTGTGTTTAATCTCTCTCGCACTCTGATACAATGTACTGACAAATATAACATACAAATATGATATATGATTGAATTTATCATTCGGTTTTTATTTTTGAAATTAGTTTATTTTGAAAATTCACCGGATTTTCTCGTTTTTATTGAGCGACTTCCTGTACTATAGACGAGGATCGCTCGCGGCTCGCGCACGAAATAGAGCAGACGCCGAAACGACAAATGCATGCCGCGAGCCGCGCAACCACCACATTGATTAACGTGGGCGCCGAATGGAAGCGTTCGGCGCTTCGTGGCGCTTCCACGTCCAGTGTGAACCGGGCGTTACGTCGCTCGGAAAAATGTGTCGCTTGAGCCTCCGCCCCCTCCGTGCCCATTGGCGGAGGGAGGGCTCATTGAAAAAAAAAAAAAAAAATTGGTGTTCCTTCGGCGCACCTGGGAAACTCTGAAATTATGAATAACTTAAGCTCGTTTTTGTCCCATTTGCCTGCATCAGCCCGTCATGATATTGTTAAATTAATTGAGAGCCACCCACTATTGTTTTCTGACCACCCCCGCCGTACGTCAGTTTTGCACCATGACATAGAAGTAGAGGGACATGCCACAACTAAGCAAGCACGCACACAGAGTCATTATTGGGAAGTTAAGAAAGAGGCTTTGGCTCTCCTTCTGACAATGCCCAGCTTGATGTTAATTTGGGGTCAGGTTTTTACAGACCATCATGCCCTCGTAGATGCGGTGGTCTCTGCTCCTCCAAGACTTCAATCTCCAGATTTGCCACAGGAAGAGGGGTTGATAATGTGTTGGCAGATGCATTATCATGTGGACTAGCTGCGGAATTCTTATTTCGGGGGAACTGAGCTGTTTTTCTTGTTTAGTTTTGTTTGTCGGTATGTTAATAGGGTTTAGGTCTTAAGAGAGGGGGTGATATGACCCACAGGTGGGTCTAGATGCCTCTATCTTTGTGTCTGTGTGTGTGTGTGAGAGAGAGTGGATGACGCCTTGCAGGTGCGGTCCTGGATGTCGTCTGCTGATTGGACGCGCCACGGCTGAGAAGGAGGAGCAGTCGAGCCAGCCTGACGGTCATCCCTCCTCCGCTCCCAACTCTGCAGTTAGTCACTTCTGAAATGCTGTTAGAGCACGCAGCCGTAGGGGTGGGCTGCCATTTTCTTTGTCCCCTCTTTTCTCCTGTTTAATAAGTATGTTGGGAGGTTAGCCTTTCTGTATTTGGGTTCTCTTTCTTTCTTTAGTTAGTTCTTAAGGCGAGTTAGTTGGAGTTTGGTTTATTATTTTGGCCTGGGCCCAACCTGAAGCCTTTGCTGCCCACCGGTTAAGTTGTTTTGTTTATTTCATTTACTGATTTATAAAATGTTTTTTGTTGAAACTGCCAACTGCAGTGAAAAATTAATGAGGCTTGGGAGTGGGGGAAGGTGTCCCACATGTTGCGTCTCGGTCCCCCTCGACGGGACGTAACACGGAGTTTTCACCGTGACAGCAGGTTCAGCTCCTACCGTGTTAGAGGTGACGTCGTCACGTTAGCCTGTTCCATCCCTGCTAAATTCTTTAAAGAACTACCATAAGTAAACTTTTAAATTATAATACACTCTACACTAATTGTAATTTCCTGCCCGTGGTTCTATATTGCAACAGTTGACGGCTCATATCAGCAGATAAGCAGCAACAATCTGGGCATTGCGGGTGATTCCTAAATATGTCATTTCTTATTAATTAACCCATAAGTGTTGTACACCAGTGTGACACCAAATGCTTGTTGCTGACAGCAGTGAAGAAATGACACTCTAGTGGTTCTGCACATTAGTATAAATAGAGTGATTCTCTATCATTACATCACAGGACGGCGGCACTCTGACAGATTCCATGAACCTGGACACTGATGATCCAGACTCCGGTCCAGATGACACAACAGGCCACAGTGGAAACGGGTCAGAGCATGGACTGGCTGCTGAAAGGATACAGGTAGGTGGCGCTGTCATCCCAAGTTGTGTGGTGTGGAGGATCAGGGCCAAAGTTCCAGATGCTCACAGATGTGACTGTGGATTCAGGAGGAGTGTTTGAAGGCTGGACTCCCAACAGTGATTGGCTGCTGAGGACCTCTCAATCACAATCAGGTTTTTTAGTGGCTGTGAGATTGAAAGTGAGTAAACATCATTAAATAAAGAGCTCCTGCAGGGTCCCAATTTGACAAGTACACTGCTAGGTGTGCTGCTTCGTTTTCGCCAAGGCCCTGTAGCATTCATGACTGACATTGAGGGAACGTTTCATCAAGTAAGAGTTTCCAACCAGGATGTAAACTTCTTACGCTTCCTCTGGTGGCCAGATGGGGACATTACAAAGGACCTACAAGAGCACAGGATGCTGGTCCACATCTTTGGGGCAGTGTCATCCCCAAGCTGTGCTTCATTCGCCCTGCTGAAAGCAGCTGACGACAATCAGCATGACTTCCCAGCCGAGGTTATAAACACTGTTTGTCAAAATTTCTGCGTGGATGATTGTCTAAAGGCCGTCAGCACGGTGGAACAAGCAATACATCTGTACCAGCAGCTAACAGACCTGTGCGGTAGAGGTGGATTTAAGCTCAATAAGTGGGTGAGCAATCATCGCTCGGTGCTGACCGCCATTCCTGAAGAGCAGAGAGCTAAAAAGGTAAAAACACTTAACCTTGACAGAGACCAGCTCCCTATGGAGAGGGCCCTTGGAGCTCAGTGGGATGTACAGCAAGATACATTCACATTCAGCATCAGAACCAAGCTGGGATGGGATGAGGAAATCCCTCAGGTCATGGTACATCCCATATATAGTTTTTCAAGCGCCAAACTACAACAAAGGAACTCATCTATAACAAAACTACAACCTTGTAAGGGCAAAACCTACTTGTTTTAATTCTGATTAATAAACTAAAGCTTATTCGATTATCATTATGTTGTTTTTTTTTAAACGTTCATACAAAACAAAAAAAGTGGAGGGAGAGTAGTCTGAATCGGGTTCTGGAGCACTGCTCTACCTCATCCATCGCACTCATGAGCGTCACATTCACTTGTAGTGCATCATTTCCGCCAACAAGCTTCTCCTTTTATGACTGCACACGTTGACCCATATTTTCTGTTCACTCACTCACCCGTATCAGGTGATACCCTGCAAGAGTAACCATTGGCTCTTGTCTTAGACCTTCCCGAGCACGTGACCTCTGAGGCAAGCTTCCACCCACAGAAATGCCATAGGAAGACACGGATTAAATAACTTGTCCACTAGAAGACTGTATTATGGTGTACATAATATAAAACTTCGGCCCAGTTCTGCTTGTATTGCAATGGTTGCTGTTCCTGAAGTTTCATTTTTCCCTTTTTCCTTTTTTTATTTTTTACATCCATGTTTGTGATGAAATAGTATTGTGAATCGCTAGCTCGCATTGCATGCTGGGAAACAGCGTCACTCAAGGAAGTTTTGGCTTCGCTGACACGGTTGTGGTGAATTCTTCTGGTGGATTCAGGTGATGTAGATGTTGAAGGAGTCTTCACTGACACAGACTTAGTTGGATAAAAACTGGTTTATTTCAAAGAAGTCAAGAGTCAGACAGGCACCATGGAAAAGCCTGGGGATGTCTCTGGGCCAGATGTGAGCAACTCCGATGATCCTTTGTTCACATCTCCTCTTATACCCCCAGCAACCAGGGAGGAAGATACAGGAAGTGGAGGAGGATGTATGCATTCCATAGTTGCACCCCCAATGGCCATCTGGTTTCAATTTGGTGGACCTTGGCAACGACAAGACCATATATGGACCCTAACATCCTTAGGGAAGGAGTGCAGCAGCGGGTTCACCGCTGAGTTCACATCAGGCCATACACATAAGATCACATGAGGACATATGCATAGATTCAGATACTACACGGTCCTGAAGGGAAGTGGGTTTTAGTGCACTGGAACGGGATGAATGTGTTCAATCAAGCAGTACAAACCTGATTAATTGTCTTAATACTTCACTTGGAATGGCCATATTGTTTAGGATTAGAATTAGATGACATATATTTGCAACTATTCAATTTGACCAGCAGGTGTCAGTAGAAGATTTGAAGAAATTTCATGTTGACTATTTCCTAATGGAAGTGCTCTCTTTACGTTGGATTTTTCTCATAATTATTTGAAGTGTAGGCCTGTATCTGCACACAATTTGGAATTCGTCCCAGCGCCCTGAGCTGTAAATTTGGACGGTGTAAAATGAAAATGGCCATCTGCAGCAGAATGAAAGTGAGATTGCATTGTCCAGGTAGGAGGACAGCAGTCAGTCATGTTTCACCTCCAGTCAACACGCAGTGGTTCACATGAAGGTCCAAGAGGCCTACAGACCTACACTGAGTCTAGACGTGGCAGTACAGTTGGATCATTGTCTTTGTTGTGTTGTTTGGTCATTGTGATCCAATGTAATGTGAGAGAAGGACGAGTGCAGTTATATTGGAGTGAGTTTTTTAGAGTGTAATAGAAGTTATAATGCAGAGTCTGTTTTTATGAAATGTTCTATCACCTGGCATCCATCCATCCATCCATCCATCCATCCATCCATCCATCCATCTTCTACTGCCGTATCCGGAGTCAGGTCTCGGGGGCAGCAGCCTCAGCAGAGACCCCCAGACTTCCCTGGACCCAGTCACCTCCTCCAGCTCCTCCAGTGGGACCCCAAGGCTTCCCAGTCCAGCCCAGAGACCTGGTCAGCACCACTCTGACTCCCCGAGTCCCTGCTGCTCAGGTGAGGCTTCAAAGATCTGGCTGCACCTGATTGGACGGTCGTGGAGGATCTCCTTGGTCTTCTTGGTCTTCTTGGTCTCCAGCTGTTTGACCTCATGCTCTCTGTTGACCTCCTCACTCAGTCCCTCAGTGATGTAGAGCTCAGTGTAGATGCTGTTGAGGAGAGTTTGACTTCCTGCTTCTTCACCTTCAGTCACACGTTCACATCTCCTCTCCAGACTGATCTTCTGCTGCTGTAGAAGCTCCTGCAGACCACCAACCTCTGGAGCTGAGAGAAGGTTGGAGAAGAAAACATCAGTGTGACAGTGTGAGCATCATTTTCTGTCCACGACTTGAAGCTGAAAGCATCCAAACTCCATTTTTCAGCTGATGTGGTGAAGCTGCTGTTGTCTGACTGTTTGCTCTAAATGTCCTCCAGTGGATCTTCTCACTGGAGGTCCTGACCACGGTTATAATAGTTAACGAAAACGAACAAAATAACGAAAACTTCAATTGAAAAAAACAATTGTCACGTTCCCAGGGGTTAGGATTTTGGTACCTGCCTCGTTGGGGTTTTGAAGCGAGCAGAGCTGAGACCATAAGGGTGACGTAGCAACGTTCAGAACACTGATTGGCCAAAGGCAGTCTTTCACGAAAGACCAAAACCGCCATTTTTAAATGCCTCCCGTGTGGATTTTTACATTAACACGTATTAAAAACTGAAAAGCTTATGAAACTGTACCATGGGTGAACAAAGAACTACAGAAGTTTCTGTTCTCTGTGGCCGAAGAAAAAGCACAATGCAGACAGTTGTGCAGAAAGTTTAGTGTTAGCTAAAATATCGGGCACACAGACGTTCTTATTATGTATACATTTCTTTCCATTGTAACAGGTCACTACAAGATCTGCAATCCATTACCTAGAATTGGTTTTCCTTAAACTGATGTACAGGATTACTAATCTGACTTTGATGGGCAAATTTGACAACAGAACACAATTATGAAGCACTAAAACACAGGACCACAAAACAATTAAATGCATGATGAAATAATGATATGCTTTGTTAAATGAAATAAAATGGCATTTTCAACTAAGTAATAAAATAGTCGGTGGTGCAGTGGTTAGCGCTGCCGCCTCACAGCAAGAAGGTCGTGGGTTCGATTCCGGGGCCCGGACCTGGGACCTTTCTGTGTGGAGTTTGCATGTTCTCCCTGTGTCTGTGTGGGTTCTCTGCGGGTTCTCCGGCTTCCTCCCACACTCCAAAAACATGCATGTGAGGTCAATTGAAAACGTTCTAAATTGTCCGTAGGTGTGCATGTGAGTGTGAATGGTTGTTTGTCTGTATGTGGCCCTGCGATGAACTGGCGACTTGTCCAGGGTGTCACCCTGCCTTCGCCCTAAGACAGCTGGCATAGGCTCCAGCAGACCCCCGTGACCCTGAATAGGAATAAGCGGGTATAGAAGATGAATGAATGAAATCTTTATTGAATGAATGACACATTTTATTTCACTCGTGGTTTATGTAATTATTATTTTTTGCTCCATAGCTTTCATGATTCAGCATTACATGTTAAGCGTGATGAATTGCATGAAAAGAGAGAGCACTCGCTGATAAATTAACATGGTGTGCTGTTTAATTCCATGAAGACGACAAAATATTTGCAAATTTGTGTTAGCTACACACATCGACAGGTGCAAGAGAAAGGGAGGAACTTTCAAGATCGTTGAGTTTTTATTTATTTTTTTTTTTAGTTCTGATGAAATAAATAGACCAATCATTTAATTACTTTGTCTGCTTTCCAAAGAGGTTATTCATTAAAAAATATGTGTGGCAGTGCTGTTATGGTCCATAGAGAGTTGCTTCAAAGAATTATCATTTATTATTCAGTGGCACATTGCTCACTTGTTTAATACAGAAATAATAGTATATTATTATAATAATACTATTTTATTAATATAATAATAATGATAATAATAATAATAATAATAATAATGATGATGATAATAATAATAATAATAATAATAATAATAATAATAATAATAATAATAATAATAATAATAATAATTATTATTATTATTATTATTATTTCTAAAATTTCCAAACAACAATCATCAGTTGTTCCGTAAAAAATACATTGATTTCCATGTTGAATTTTGTACGGTCCGTGAGCGCGCACGTCTGTCAGTGACGGTCTCCACACTGACACAACTGCGCATGCTCTATTATCCCATCAATGCGGAAGTCAAAAAGTTTTTGGGAGCCATGCGCTGGGTGAGCAACTTCATTGAAAGGAATGGGACGCCATCTGGGGGCTTGCCGCACTGTCACGCAGGTTGTGACGTAGCGGGCCGGCGACGCACAGATATGATGTGAATGATTGACAGCTACCATTCGTTCCCGTTAGCGAGAGGATTAAAAACAAACAGACACCATAATGGCATCAAAAAGGAGTTATCCCAGCGGTGTGGAAAAACGGAAGGAAAAGAAAACTGATCAAGAAAAACTTGCAAAGGGGAAAGGTAAGTTATTTGTTTGTGATGTGGGCTGGAGAGGTGGAGGTGAAACGCTGTTGTGTCGTCGTCCCCCCCCTCTCCCCCCCAAGTTTGTTTATTTCTCCTGCTAGCCAGCTAGCTAGCATCGGATAAATGTTAGCTGGCTGGCAAATATTTGTTCGTCATGAATCAGCGTTTTTGTTTGTTTTATGAAAGTTGATCATATCCTGCCATGTTGGCCTATCCTGCCATGGGAATGAGTGATTGACTCCACACCCGTTTATTCACATTCTAACAGGGAGGGCGGGAGGGAGGGCATGTTGTCGTTGTTGTTGTAGTCAGTCCCCTGTTATTGTTCAGTGGAAGTTGTCTCTCACATATTTGACTCTTAATGTTATTTTAGCCCTAACCCTAACTTAGGATGAATTTACTAAGCTTACTTTGTATTTTGTAGGCCCTTCATTAGAAATGTGCTACTGTTTTATCATTCAAAGAAATATTTTATGGAAATACTTTATTTGGCATGGTGTTGACTATTTTAGACTGTTGTGGCAGTGGGTCATCTATCTTAGTTTTATTACTTTAACTAGTACAGTGTGTAAAGTAATGCCAAAAACTCTTAAAAATGACAGTTTTGTAATTGGGTAAAAGCTTTAAAGGGACACTGCAACCATAATGTTTAATTTAAAAACAAATGAATTTTTAATTTTCCTATATTACTGCAACATCACTGTAATAATAAAATAGGAAAATGCGCTTCTGATCTGTTTTGCTTGATGATCTAATGAGCTTTGTCTCTGCAGGAGCAATTCTAAAATATGTTGGCGCTCCAGACATTGAGCCAGAGGGATCTCCCGAACATCCTGACCAGGAAGCTCCAGGACCAACACGTTCCTCAGAACCTCCTTCTGTCCAGGTGAATAATGTGTGTTATTCTTAGTAGCTAAGCTGATAAGTGTGGGACGAAACTAAGGCAATTAAGCATTATTTTGATTGTTGGTTTGCTTTTTAGTGTTGCACTTGTTGGTTTGTTGGATTTTCTTATTTAAAGTAAGCATTTTTTTTTATGAATACTCAATCTGTTGTATTTATTGACATATAGAGGATTCTTTTCCTAGTATTATAGTGTTTGTTTGTTTTTAAATCAGTTTAACTTGCCTGAGTTGCTCAACTGAAGATGTTTAATTTTACCTGTAGCCTGTTTTGCTCATGAGGTGTAATAGATTGTGGAATCTTAGTAGACCTTAGTAGATGCACGCTGCTGAGAGTGGCAGAGATCAGCTCCGATGACCGTGGTGCTTGTAAATAAGGCAAATGCGCCATCTAGTGGGATGCAGCATGTTTATTCGTGTTGGAGCAATGACAAGTACTACTAACAAAACAAAAGATGCACAGGGTAAAAAAAAAATAATCATAAAGTCAAGCCCAACAAAGATAACAGATGGGCATAACTGTAACATTACATAGTAATGATTACTAGTACTACCAAAATTTCTATATTTTACTTTTCAACTCGAACTTGAACTATTCATCCCCTTTTTTCAGCAGCCATTAAGACAAAAGGATGACACTTATGCATTGCATCAAACTGTGATGCACAAACTAAATTAAATTAAATCAAAACAATAAATAAAGTGTGCATTAAACAGGGGGCAGTGCAATACAGTACAGGACTCAACTGATATAGTGCAGTTAGGCAGTATAGCCTATAACAGCTGTTCAGCATCCATAGTAATCCACAGTCAGTGCCATAATCATCCAGTCAGTGTCATATTCATCCATAGTCAGTATAATATATATGATATCGCGCAGACCCTCGTCCTCCACCACATTAATTGGCCTGCAAGCCGTAGCCACACCCATTTAGCCCCCGCTGTTGAAAGTTGGCGTGTGGTGGACGCGGCCAGTGGTCTCCGTGCCACACCATCCAACGTGGTTTGCTTTACCTCAGAATGGGGCAGAGGGCTCTCCGTGTCAGCTGTATGCTTCGCAGACAAGTGAAACGTAAGACTGCTCGTACTCCGGTGGAAACTAAATACAGCTTTACAGTAAATGCATATCACTTTTGTCCTGTCAAGACTGCCATCTGGCAGGGTTTTTAAGTGGAACTTTCCATTTACAATCGACGCCTTATCCATGTTAGTCCTTTCTAGTGCTCATCTACGCTCAGTGTCTTTTTCTTTTTTTTTGTTGTGCTTACAAGCCGGCTGCAAGCGTGTGACTGTGTGCTGTGAGTCAATTCATTTCCCGTTTCCACAATCTACGGAGCGGCCAAAGGTTCAAAAAGCACCGTGTGCGTTAATCGCGCGATAAAAAAATTTGAATTATTGCCTTCGGCGCGAAACAACCAGCAAACGCGAATAAGAATGTTGACATTTGGAGAGAGGATGAGACCGGGACGATGCTTTCTCTTCTAAAAGAGATGGACATATTAAAATAACACGCAACGGAGACCTTTTTAAAAATGGTAGCGCAGCAAATGCAGGGCTCCGGCTTTGCGCAGCCCTGAACAAATACGTATTCCTTCGTATTTATATTTCTACCTTTTCGTTCACATTTTTTATAAGTTAGAAGAATTTTAACTTTGTAAATAAAAGCACAGCAAAGAGATGTTTTTCTGATTTGTTTTTATTTCGATAATTTCGCTGTTATTCTGCTGGAAACGGCACAAGCTTCCTCCACGGTCGGCACTTTAATGAGCGTGTGTATAACTGAAGACACTGTTCCTTTGCAAAACCTGTACACAAACTCTCCCACCAGTCTGCGCAGAACCGGCATCCAACAAGAACGAGAGTTTCGGGTCCGTGGCGACGGCACAAAGCGTAGCATCGAAGACATTGTGTTGTTGTAGCCCTCCAACAGCAAACAACGTTCTTGTCTCATGGTTATCTTTTAAGATAATAGGATACAGCTTATCTGCAAAGTAAGTAACACGTACATTATGAACTATCATTCTATATCATAATGATGTAATATGTCAACCGAAAGCAGCTGACCAGCTGAAAAGGCTCACTCCACCCCCTACTGTTGGGAGGAGGACACGTTCCCGTCAGTAATTCAAATTTCTCAGCTGCATGTATAGGGGGACAAGGTGAGAACTCCGATTGGACGAGAAAACCAAATTATTGCTTAGTCCGATTAAGCTCTGCATGTAAACGCACTGATTACACCTGCGCCAGAGTGCAGAGTGAAAGCAGCTCTTTTAAAAACAAGCGCAGGCTGGAGTCAGCACTCTGTCCTCTGGCGTGTCCACGCTGAGAACTCTGTCCTTCGCAGTTCTTAGCATTTCGGCTAGCAATCCCAGAGCGGGCTGGGCCATAAGCGCAGCCGGAGGAGGAACCCTGGCGGGTGCCCGTTCATCGGGAGGTGGTGCTGTGTGTGCGTGATCGTTGTGCATTCACCGCTTGGCTGTTAAAGCCGCAGCCCCCCCCCCCTCCTCTGGCGCTTGGCGGGGAGGCTGCCTTGCAGTTGAACACCGGTGCGCCGAGACGGGTACTGGAAGGACGCTGGTCTCAACCCCCTGCCTGGGTGCAGTCGCTCCGTCTTCCTCTGTTTTCTCAATTCCCCTCTGTTACTGTTGCGGCGGCGATGTCCAATGTCGCAATCAATTGCCGCACCCGTCTAGCCGGGTAACAGCGGTGTCACCACCACAACGCGGACACTTTTCCTTTGATTTTGGTTTATTTGGTTTAGACAATTCAGTTTGTCTGTTTCTTTTGTTAGCGTAACCACTTTCTTTGGTTGGTTTTCTTTTCTTTGTTTTGTTGTGAAATTTTGGTGAAACTTTGGGTTTTCTATTGAGTAGCGATTTTGTTATAGTTTGATTTCCTTTTTTAGTTCATTAATATCTTGTTCCCCAGTGATCGTTACCTTTTTGTTTTGGGTTTTGGTCCTGTGTGTGTGTGTGTGTGTGTGTGTGTGTGTGTGTGTGTGTGTGTGTGTGTGTGTGTGTGTGTGTGTGTGTGTGTGTGTGTGTGTGTGCGTGCGCGCGAAGAATAAATAAAAGTTTTCCTTTCGTTCTAACTGTTTAACGCTTGCCTGGGTGTCTCAAGGTATTAGTATGTTAATTTTGTTCTCTTTTCTTTAGGACAGCAGTTGGCGTAGCGTGAATTTTGGTTTGTAGTGATTCCCTTAGCTTTGTTTATTCCCTTTTTTGAGTTTTCTTTGGTTTCTTTGGCCCTGTTCCCCTTATTTTCTTATGTTGAACAGTCTTTTTGGTATGGTACTTATTTCCTTGACACTCAGGCAGCTAAACCTGGTCTATTTTAAATTGTTGTCAAATAAAGCTGTTTCATTGGAAGTCCGTCTCGTCCTCTTAAATTTCAAAGCGTAACGAACCTGTGTAGCCCGTGGAATTTTATTATAGTTTATTTCCTGGGGTGAAACTCCCCAGGTGGCATTGTCAGGCACCCCCCCCCCCCCCCACACATTTTTCCTTTATACCCACCATCTGAATTGTCTCCACCTCCGCCAGACCCTCCCCCTCGCCACATCTAGTCTTTTTTTGATAGGCTGCCCTCGCTATTAACCTCCCTCTCATCACAGCTTTAATTGTGTCCCACAGTATGGAAGTGTCTACTGGACTATCTATGTTCTCCTCCATAGCGCATTTAATGTCTTTCTTAACCTCCTCCAGTGTTTTTGGATTATTTAGCATACACACATTTAATCTCCAAAGTGTGTTTTTCTTCCTCTTATTTAGACAAATAATAAGGAAATTAATACTGTGTCAGTACAAGTCAGTCATTCCTATTTTACATTCCTCTATTCTGTATCTGTCTGTAATGTTAATAAAAAAAATAGTCCTCTGTAAGGGTGGAGGTCCCTCCAAACATCAAACATCCCGAGTTCGGCTAGAGAGACGTTGACAAGTTTCGACAGGCGGGTCTGACTTCTGTTGCCATTAGTTGTGTCGAGTTTAGCTTTTAAATCATGTTGAAATCCCCTGCACATATTAGGATTCCTTCACTTTCCACAGCTATGATCTCAAACAGTGATTTCAAAAAGCACTTGTCCAACCCTGAACCAAAGTAACTGAGTTATCATCCAATTTCCCTTTGACTATTACATATCTCCCTTCTTTGTCATTTATTTTTTTAACAACTTCAAAACTGATAGAATTAGAGATTAATATTGTGACACCTCTCTTTGGGCCTTTCCTGAACAAGCTAAAAAAAACATTTCTATATCCAAATCTTTTCAGTGTGTCGTGCTCTTGTTGAGAGAGATGTGTTTCCTGTAGATCAGGCATGGCCAAACTACGGCGTGTCTCTGTCCGGCCCGCGTGAAGGCAGTCAAAAATCTAACCTAACTTAGAAATGACACTTGAACCTGCAATGAGGATTTTAGTCGTTCTAAATGAGTCCAACGTTAGAAAAAAAGGAGCGACCCGGACTTCCCACAGTCTCTTTTCTATTAACATGGGAATTCAATTTTAATAATTTGTCAACTTAAAAACACCCGTCATACTAGAACATCCCTACCAGCTTTCTTCCCTTTATTCTCTGAATTTAATCAAAGAATCTTTGAAACTCTTGTAGCTTTTCTCTGGCTCGTGTCGCTGCTGATGCGTAGTCCCTCCAGGATCCCTCATTGCACTGCCACTCCGTCGCAGTGCGGGGCACCGAGTGCCGCAGGCCCCTCCGCACCCGTCGCCACCGCCGTCTTCTCCGCCAGGCCGCGTCTCGCCAATTCCTCCTTTACCTCCTCTGCGCTGTTGTAGGTTCGAGTTCCCGTATCCCAGTGGGTCCTCATCTTGGTGAATGGCGTCTGGAAGCGGATGCCCTTCTCCTTCAGGATTCTTTTAGCAGTGTTGTACTCCTTTCTCTTTTGGACCATCTCTGTCGCGTAATCGTGATGGAATGACGGTACTTTATTCCCCAGTTCTATTTTCTTTGTCCATAGCTCTCTCAGGACCCTCTCTTTGGTAGTAAATTCCAGAAAGTTAACAATGATGGGTCTCGGTTGGGCACCGTCCGCTGGCTTCTGTGCAAATGAGCGGTGTGCTCTCTGAATTTGGAAATTAAAATGTGCTGGCAGGTGCAGTTCGCTTTTCAGCAGGTCTTCCACAAACTTGGCCACAGATTCTCCCTCCTCTCCTTCAGTGACTCCATAGATACGTAGGTTGTTTCTCCTCGGCCTGGACTCCAGGTCAGTTAACTTGTCCTGAAGAGCTTTTTGTTCTCTCAGTGATATGACCAGAGCGTCATTAGCTTCCTGTGCCCAACGTTCTAGCTTTTCAATCCGCGACTCAGCCTCGTTGATCTTGCCGGTCTGGAGCTCCTGTTCGGTGACGACTTTCGCAAGTTGTTGATTTATTTCATCTTTGAAGTCGTCCAAGTCTTTTTCCACGTCGTTCCTCAGTGTTTCTCCAAACGTGCGAAGGACTTCTTTTGATTCCGTTTTTAAATCCCGTATCTCCTTGCTAATAATTTTTATGTCCGAGCCCTTTTCCGCGTCGTTAGTCACGAGGAGTTCGTTTCGCCATCTCCCTCTGTTTATGAGCTAGCTGGTAGTTCTGCCATATTGTCTGTTACCGTGTTTCTGTTTTGGTTGAATGGAGTTTTCCTTCCCATTCCAACGTTCCCCTGATCACTTTGTAGTTAATATGATATCTGACAATAGTCATTCAAGTTTTCGGGGAGTTTTTACCCTAGACGGTCGAGAGCCCTGGTGTTGCGCAGTCTACCACTTTATGGCCAAACCAGAAATCCCTTCCCTCTAGCCTTTTCAAGGGGGAGGTGGCTAGACTCGGCTCTTGTGGGACGAGAAGCAGAAGGCGTGTCCGATCGGGGGGGAAGATGAGATGACATTTTTGTGGGTCAACACAAACTCATCTGCGAGGACAGCAGCCTTGGACAATGACGACACTTTCTGTTCATTCAAGAACATTACCACCTTCTCTGGCAAAGAGTCTTTAAAATCTTCTAAAAGAACGAGCTCACGGAGTGACTCAAAGTCATTTTTGACATCATTAGCTGCACACCATTTATCAAAGAGGTTGCTTTTCTCCCATGCAAACTCGACAAAGGTTTGACCACTAGATTTTCTATGGTTCCTAAATTTTTGCCGGTAGGGCTCAGGAACAAGCTCATAAGCAGGAAAAATTGCTTCCTTTCCAACATCATATTGCAGGCTGTCTTCTAAGAAAAGAGCAGACACCAACTCCTGTGCTTTTCCCACCCGCTTGCATTGGAGAAGGACAGGCCACATGTCTCTTGGCCAGTTGAGTGGCGAAGCTATTCGCTCCAAGGCACTGAAGTCTGAATCAACTTCTGCCTCACGAAATGCTGGCACCAGAAAAATGTTTTTACTGGGGCTGGGCAATGTAGTGGAGGGAGGAGGATTGTTTAATTTGAACGATCAAACTCCCTAAGGAATGAAACGGAATGCCAAATATATAAACATGGATTTTACATGCAATTCTTAGTCTGACCGCTAGAGGGACTCCGAGGGGACAGGGAGGACGCGTGACGCCGTCCCTGCTCCCACGGACGGACCGACTCGGAACAGAGGAAAGAATATTTGATATGAAAATTTACGGAGCACCACCTTTTCTTGGTTGTTAGTGTGAGTAAGAAACACTAGAATCAGTCTCAGTACCGTTTCACCTTAATGGTGAGTTTTTGGCCGGTACGCAGGGATTTGAACTACACTTTAATAACCCAGTCAAACAACGACATCAGGCTCAATATGCATTTATTTCAACAAACACCAAACAGTTTAAACGAGGCAGTATGACACAAAATGACCACAAAACACCACCAGCAACGAAAGGTATCTATGTGTGTTGTGCGTGTGTGTTGTGTGGGCATGTGGGTGCGTGTGTGACTGGAAACGGACCCTAAACTGAGACCTAAAGTAGCAAAATAAAAGGGAAAGAAAAATTATGACCTATCGGCTGTTGGAACAGCCAACCAGACTGTTTACGGGCTTTAGAATTTAAGACTAAATTTATTATGATGCATACCAGACTTCAGAACAAAAGCGAGTGACGAGGCTTACGTTGGATGAGCGTCGGCCCGCAGGTGATTGGGAGATCGCTGCTTGATGGTCCTCCAAGGTGGTCCTGGGAGATGGTACCGGGCCGTTCGGGTCAGGCAGCGGGCAGGGAGCTCAGATGGACGCACCAAGCTCAGACGCTGGAAGCCCGTTCTGCTGTTGTCTGGGAGATGTCTTCACTGGCAGTTCAGCATCGACGTGCGCTCTTCTTTGCGTAATCCGAGATAAGTGCGGTGATCAAACAAACTACTCGGTTACTTCGAAGGTGCGACGTTGAGCCAATTAAAAACAGAAAAAGGAAAAATGACAAAAATCGGTCTCGAGATTGTGGAAGGAAAAATTGAAAAAGGTAAAAATTAAAATGAAAGTAGCGGTCTCGGAACGAGTCTCAGGGCTGTCAGCTGCCGCTTAAATTGAGCAAAGAGTTGGCTTAATGCCGAGGCAAAAATGATTTAAACAAAAATGAACAATTACGACAAAAACGAACTAAGTACGAGAGGGAAAACAAACGAAAACAAGGCCTTCACAAAACGAGGGATGAGAAATTTCTGAACGGCAGAGTGAAATTCACTAGCTTAAAGTTTCGGGACGGGGGTGGTATCCCGCTCTCCGAGAGCCAATGAAGAGGCCGTTCAGACCCTAAAACTGGTAGGTCCGCCTATACCAGTTGCGTATGATGAGCATGTATGTAGTGTATGTTTCGTTGCTGATAAATCAATAAACCAATAAAACCGACAATGACTGAAACAAGCACAGGATGAATAAACACAATCACATAGCCCCTTTTTTTTGAACTGGGACAACCTTAAGAAGAAGGGAAGAACGAAAACGAAATAACTAAGCAGATAGAAACGACATTATCTTTACAAGCATATTGAACCGTCTTAATTATAAAGTACCAAATATATCAACATATGTATAAACCTAATCTAAACACACATACCTGAAAATGAGATTTTAATGAAACAGGGTAACAAAGGCATAAACAAATCTTTATTTTATTTTTGCCGACATAACTATAGACATATGAAACACAGATTACCAACGTATATGAGTGTATGTATCTATATTATATATATATATATATATATATATATATATATATATATATATATATATATATATATATATATATATATATATGTGTATATATATATATATGTGCATATGTATATGTGTGTAATGCTAGAGATAGCTAAGACACGAGTGTGCCCTAGTTGTAACCCTAATGAGAGTGAAAGTTGTTAGAGTGTAGCATGGGGCATGTAAGAGAAATGTGGGAAGGAAAGAATTAACTGTGTAACGCAGAGGGAGATAAACTGATGAAACGTTTGTCCAAGTCTACATCAACCCCCCAGAGGCACTTCCTATTCCTGCCTCTTGAAGGCACTGTGGCTCCACCTGAAGTTCCATTGTACATCTCCTTCAGGATGGAATCCTGGGTTGGCCAAACCTTGAGCTAGGGAAACCATTCAAAGTCCATTTGTGCTTTAATTTTGACAACAATTGTGAATACGTGAGTTTGAAGTGTCCCTGTGGAGAAGAAAATACAGTTTTTAACATTTTAACATTTTGCAAATGTGAGTCCTTCATGAACATCTGGTGTTGTTGTTCAAAGCTGAGGAATGTCCTGGAGCAGATAAGAGTCGTAAACTTTGGGGATAGTTCCAAGCAGGACCCCTCGTTCCTGGCGCCAGGTCCCCTTGGACTGACTCCCCCCTGTGATTTGTGGGGAAAGTGTTTTCCTAAAGTGGGTATTTTACGGTCTCTCCTGACCCCAAATGAGATCTGATCATCAGAAGAGTCGCATCACAGCCAATCGGGTACCACCTCTGCGTCCACCAACGTGGTTCATCGGAAGGCCGTGCTGCAATAAATTCCTATTGTCCTGTGAAAAGAAGATTAGGCCCAGATGCGGCACTACAACAACGATTAAAATTTTTAATCGCAATTAATCGCATGATTTACCTGATCAATCACGATTAATCACGTTGTATACGCAAAAGCCAATAATGAATTTAAAAGTCTTTCATACACTTTAATTTAAATGTTCTGCCATATAAACGAAAGCACCATAACATTTATCGTGCAAACAGTTAACATCAGCACTTTACACAGAAACATTTTTAATGTAAATCTAAAGTTAAAAAAAATGCAAATACAAAATTAAAGCTTATTGCCAATGCCAGGGCATTACTGTTATCCTGTTCCTTATGAAAAATAAAAAAAATCTACCTCCAAAATCCGGAGCCACAATAATAACGGGCAATTTCTGAGGTAACAGCAGAAACATTTTTCTTTTATCAGGACGACACAAAAACTTGTTTCTCACCGATCTCTCACTAAAGGCAGGAATATTCAATATGCATAACCAGTCTGCGTTCCCTTGCAAATGTCCCAGTTAGAAAGGGTGAGGCACAAAAACGTTCACTTTTGGGTTTTTCTTCACAGGGGACTAGAATGTAAAGTCCACATTTATACTGGAGTTCCTTTGGAGAATCTCACTCAACTCAGTGCAGTTTGTCAGTTCCTGGAACTTGACGGCCAGTTATTTTAAATGTACTGCCATATGAATTAAAGTGCCATAACATTTACTGTGCAAACACACTATTAACATCAGCATTTTTGAACAATTAGCAGATAAGAAAAAAAAAATAGTGTAAATTTAAACTCAACTTAAACAATGTTATCAAAGCATTACAAAATTAAAGCTGTAAGCAGCGTTTGCGGGACTGAGCCCACCTGGCCACTGCCTGCCGTGACGTCCGCCACCTGGCCACGAGCCCCCGACACCCGCCAACGCTTCCCAACGCCTGGCGATTCCGCCCGAAACCCGCCCATGCCCCATTCCTGACGCCGACGCCTGCTGATGACACATCAAGCACTGACTTGACATTACTGACTTGACATTTAGAAACATTTGATTTCTAAATGTGATTGATTACTGTATCATTTTGGAGATAATAAGCCTTAAAGTTGGCTTTTTGTTTTGTTTTGCGACAGCTCCAATATTCCATTTTTACTGTACAATAACATCAAATTGCTCCATAAGCTCTGTCAATGGTTGGTACAGTTGACCTCAGGACAACCTTGAATATATCTTCAATCATTATAAGGCATATTTAATGTACCATTTTGGAGATATTAAGCCTCAAAGTTGTTGTTTTCCTTTTTTTTTTTAGCTTTTCAAACAGGCAAAAAGGGCCCAGTACTCAATTTTTTACTGTACAGTAACATTGCTTTGCTCCATAATTTCTGTCAGTGGTTGGTACACTTGACCTGAGGAACACCCTGACTATATCCTCAGTCATTATCAAGCATATGTACAGTATCATTTTGGAGATATTAAGCCTTAAAGTTGGCTTTTTTTTTTCTTTTTTTTTTTTTTTTTTTCCAACAGCTCCAATATTCCATTTTTACTGTACAATAACATCAAATTGCTCCATAAGCTCTGTCAATGGTTGGTACAGTTGACCTCAGGACAACCTTGAATATATCTTCAATCATTATAAGGCATATTTAATGTACCATTTTGGAGATATTAAGCCTCAAAGTTGTTGTTTTCCTTTTTTTTTTTAGCTTTTCAAACAGGCAAAAAGGGCCCAGTACTCAATTTTTTACTGTACAGTAACATCAAATTGCTCCATAAGCTCTGGCAATGGTTGGTACAGTTGACCTCAGGACAACCTTGAATACATCTTCTCTTAATATTCTTGAATATTCTCACTTAATGTACCAGCTCCTTCCTGTAGACATGATATGTACAGTTAGTTATTCTTTGTTTGACGCAAGTGTTATATTAATTTCCTACTATCTGTACCGGTACTTCTTGTTAATTTGAAATAAACACTAACAGCATAATGTCAAAACAAAAACCGAACAAGTCAAACAGGAGCAGATCAGAAAACAAGGAGGCTTTGTACTAAAATATGGATAAAATATAAACAGGGAGTTGTCTAATGTCGTCAAGGAAGCCAACATTACGTTACCTGATGATCAGCATGTTGACTCAGAATATCCTCAGGCTCCTGCTGCGACATTTCATTTGGGGCGACGGTTGTGACTTCACTGCTGGTCCCGTGAGAAACTCAAATCGGTCCCTCACGTTTGTGTTGCGTGGCATGGGTTAGGACATTGAGACGCATTATAGTGTGGTTATGTGCACCAAATCGGACTCGGCTTCTAGCTCGATAGCCGTGCATAATTTATGCAAACGCAATGCTCTGTTTACATGAACTCACGGAGTCCGACTCCTTGCACGTGCTCATCTCGACTTGATGGATTTATGAGCTTGATGACAAGTGTCACAAGTGTGTATTTTGTATTGGATTGATGTACTGCAATTCTAGTCATGTGAACAAGCAATTATCATTCCTAGTTATATGTGGCATGACGAAATACTGTACTACCAAGTTTGTATTGCAGTATCTTCAGTTTATGGGGTAGAGGGTGCTCAAATTGGATTGATTGAAGATGTAGTTTAGGTACAATTTGCTTGTTTTTATCAAAATTTAAGTTGATTGCAGTTCAAGGTGGCACAATCCTATCAGATGTTGTCATTTGGTCACGAAGAACACTGGTATTTGATGATTATTACCATAAGTACCACCATGTTGCAGGCATTGTGGTTACAAGTTTCACTCCAATTTTGATTGTTGTCTGTATGACTAGCAATCCGTTGAGCTGTCTAGGGTTATCATTCAGCTAAGGTGTCACAACTTTTAATTGCATGGGAACTTTGGGATCCATGGCAGATGGGCATTGTAAAAAAACGGATCTTGAGTCGGAAGGCCAGCTTGTCCTAATTGTGACCTTAATATGATGATTTTTTTTCCCTGCCAGATTGAGGAGAAATTAAATGGACATCCAAACCGGGGCCAATAATGGATGAGCTGGATGATGTCACAGTATCAATTTTAAATGGTATGTCATGTGTAGGTATGAAAAAATTTCCATTACTGTGATTTGTCCGCTAAGTAATTAAAATAACTGTATGCTGACACTGATTTCAAAAAGAAGTATTTTACAAATTTGAGACAAAATGTCTAAACTGAATTGCATTTACAATTAATTCTGATAACAGAAATTGGCACAAAACAAACTTGGTTTGACTTGTCAAGTTGAATTAAATTCATTAGTTAAAAAAATGTATGAGTTGTTAAGTCTAAAAGGTTTGTTAATGATTGGACTGTCTTTATAGCTGCCAACATCGATGAAGTCTTGCTCCACACCCTCCGTCGTGATGATTTGAGAGACCTTTTTCCTGGACCAGAACACTTTCTCAGGAGGAAACTGATTTGGGCCCTTATTAGTGTAGATGTGATTGGTTACCTACTTTGCTCTGAAAACATCGAGCATAACACTTTTTTTTTCTTTTTTCCTAATTGGGTCTATTGTTTCTCTCTTGTTCATAATGTTTTGGATCTGGTTTCCTCTCGGCTGAGAATTCCACCGTACCAGACAAGACTGCACCGAATGAAGCCAGGAACTGTGTCTTCATTCTGCATCCATTTGACTGATTTACTGATTTGTCTCCTCCATTTCATCAGCCAAAGATGGTCTGACAGCACACGCCAGACATTATCAGACCCTGCAGGAGCTGTACAAGAAACCAAAACCCAACCAAGATGCTGTCTCCCAAATTCTTGACCTGCAGTTTCAAGCAAGAAGATCCTTCATTGATAGTGATGTTCTGAAAGAACAGGACAAGGCCAACAAAGATCCTGGATGCATATTCATGTGTCAAGGATCTTTATCGTGTAAGTGATTAACTTGTTTTGGTTTATGATGAAAAGCAAGCATTTTTGCAGATTTAAACACTGACTTGCATTATAGGCGATGAATGAGCTGCGGCGCATTCTGGATAAGGGCAACAGAAAATTCATTGATGAACTAAAAAAAGAGATGGGAAGACTTCTGCACCAATGTGTAATTTTATGGTGTTTGGAAAAAAAATGAAGTGATGAAGCCACGCATAACGCTGGATGTAGGTGAGTCATTTTGCTGTGTCTCTAATTGACTGTGTAGCTGTTTCCTTGGACATAGGATGGTTTATGTTGCGCTGAATGAATAGATGCAGAATGGTAATACTCTTCATGCTGAAAAAATAAGATTTTTTTTTGTGATCAACACAAACCTAATAAGACTCATTTTTAGGAAGACTAACTTTGAACTCAAAGTTGATTTGTTCTATTCCAGTGGAATATTCCATTGCGCTGCTCAGGCCACTCCCCACACTCTTTCCTTCACCAAGTCCACCACCGAAGAAGCTGGGACATGCCAGTGAGGCACTGCTTCATGTCATTCAGGTGAAAGTTTGTTTGCATTTTCTCACATTCAACACTTCATAGTTCCATGCATGGATGTGGCGTTTCCTTCTTCTTTTTCTTTAGCCAACAGAAGATCCCACAATGTACTCGCAGAAGAGGTCTTTCTGCACTCCTGTGTTGCTGTTTGATGGGACCCGCTGTCTCATCTGTCTTGGAGCCACGGAAGACTTGAGTGACGGTCTGCTTCATCTGATGGGTTACTACTATGCCCTGCACCTCACATATCCAAAAGTGTGTGGCAACCCTTCTCTCTGTCATTCAGACAGAAGTGCTACAGGACACTATCCATGAGTGAGACACCACAGCCTCATCCAAAAAAGACCATGGCAGAATGGAAAGATTTTATTGGGGAGTAGAGCTGTGTACTAGGCATAGGTAGTGATAGACTCCCCTGGTAGTTGTAACTTGAGGGTGGGTGGGAGTCTGTTGGAACAAACATGTTATCAGTATATATCAACACTATATGCTGTCCCCATGCTGTTTTTTTTTTTTTTTTTTGTGTAACTGAGTGTCAGGGAATCTGAATCAATATTCAATAATGATGACGGTGAATATTGTAACAATTGTTACTTGCGTTCTAGAAATGATTGCTTGAGGTTGTTTTAAGATGCAATGCCTTAGTGACGTTTTTATTACAAGGCAGTGAAGGCACTGTCAGCAATTTAAGTGAATAAATAGTTGTTGACAATATTAATTCTGTTTGCTGAATTATTTTGTTTTGGGGGGGAATGGGCGTAGGGGGGGTGGATGCTTTGTCTCATTTTGAGAAAAAAAAGCTAATATTGTGAACACTTAAATTAAGAAGAATTGCACTGTTAGTAGGTCTGGTTTTAAGATCTTTTCATTCAAATTAAGAAAGAAGCAAACGTGAAAAAAGAATTGAGAAGCTAGTATCAAGTTTATTTGACTTAGTACAGTCCTTGGAATGAGTGCTTTACTGTTTATTTCAAGAGTTTTTCCATTCTTCAAATGCCTAGATATATCGTCTTATTTTAAGAAATCTTACCAAGTCTAAATATCTTACTGCATTGGCAGATAATTTGACTTGTTTCTAGCCTGTTCTTTCTCAATTTAAGTGTTTATTTCTTAGATATATTTTGCAGTGTGTGGACACCGAGGGGAGCTCTAGAATTGGCTCATTCAACCGACCAACGAGCCAATCAGCAGCGGCGTCACAGGCCCTCCTCCTTCTTTGTTCTCTCTCTCACTTTGACTTCGGCACTGGACAGCCAGGTTTGTGGAGGGAAGGTTGGAACAAGGTAAGGACGGGGTACCCCATATATTCATGTACGTAGAGTCACTAAGTCTTAAACTCACCAGGTTTGTATCGCTTATCGATAACCCTAATGCAATACAAGTCTATGAGGGTCAAAGGTCAACTTTGTCCTAGGGACATGGAGCCACTTTCAGGTTCATCAGGATCCTCCTGGACACACCCACGCCAAATTTGGGGCTTCTAGCCCATGAGGAACCCCAAAACCCTCACTCTAATTCCAGCCTTATCGCTAAACCCTAATGCAGTGCAAGTCTATGAAGGTCAAAGCTCAACTTTGTCCGAGAGACATCAAGTGTTTTTTCATGAATCATTCATAAATGTTAAGAGTTTGCTTTGTGGAGAATTCACAATAAAAATACATTGACACTGTCAAGATGGACTCAAGCACTATTATTGAACTATACTGTATTTTTTGAGTGATGTGAAGCTTTTGACAAGCGCTGCGCAAAGGAGGCCCATTTGTTTTTGTTTTTTTGAAGGGGGCCCAAAATTCCTGGCGGCGCCCCTGAGCGGGCATCTCCAGCACTAAGGCAGTGGAGCTGCCGGCCACGAGAGAAGAATTAACCAGTCCATTGAAACCATTTGTTTGGTCTAGTGAGTGGCAACAGTCCTTTGAGGATCTTAAGTGCCTTCTCAGCTGTAACCCTTTCGTGTCTGCTCCAAATTTTTCCTCATTGGCTAGAAGCCCCAAATCTAGCGTGGGCGCTTCTTGGGGGCTCCTGATGAAAAAGCAAGTGGCCCCATGTCTCTAGGACAAAGTTGAAAATTCACCCCATAGACTTGCATTGAATTAGGGTTAACAATAAGGCTGAAACTAGGGTTAGGGTTAGTGTTAGCTGAAATTAGGGTTAGGGTTTCGGGGTTCCTCAAGTACTAGAAGCCCCAAATTTGGAGTGGGTTCTTCTTGGGGGCTCCTGATGAAAAAGCAAGTGGCCCCATATCTGTAGGACAAAGTTGAAATTTCACCCCATAGACTTGTATGTCATTAGGGTTAGGGTCCAAGAGTACACATACACATTTTCTTTTGCTTTATTGATTTAAGCTCATCGTCTCCAGCTGCAAAGGTATAGAAACCTTTCTGTGTTTTGATGTTGTGTGTGAGAAAACATCACTTTTTTCTGTAAACTTGTGTTATCATTGTCCTTCATTGAAAATGACACAATCTTTCATTTCATTGTTCAGATGCCGAACACCAAGGCATTCCGTCGCTCTCTGGCCATGAAACGACGCCTGGAGCAAAAACAGGATTGGACACCTTTTCCACCTCGGAAGGACTTTGAACGTCGTGAGTACTTCCACGTTCATGATTTCATGTTCTGCCTGTGTTATGTTGTATTCCAAATAAATCTTACAAAAACATATTTAGATTTTTCTTTTTTGTCAATTTACACAGGGCGCGGTACTGGTCAGCGACCTGGGTGCGAAGATGGCCCGTTTTGCTCCTGACTGACAAAACAGTGCAAGTTCGTTCTTAAGGCCCAGCAACCAGACAAGAAGGTATGGGTCGTGATTTTGTCAAGCCACAAGTTTCTTTATGTTTTTGTTCTGGTGGTGGGAGACTCACATCTCTGTCCACTTGTGGATGGTTTTGTGTTCTCTCCCCGGGCAACAACCTTGAACACGGGCTTGTAACAGACTCCGCCCAGGATTTTGCTGCGCTACTGGCAACTGTGTTGGACCGCTGGCCCAAGGTTTGTTTATCTGCTGTGACAAACAAATTTGAACACATGAATGTCATCGCCACTTTGTTTTATCAATATCAAGTAATTCCATGATCCATAGTTCAATAACAAGAATATTCATGAATTTATTTTGCATTTTTATGTTTGTTTGGGTTTTTTTTTTTATATACAACTATTTTGTAGGTGTTTGTGCTTGACTTTCCACCTCGCCTGACTGTCAAGCCAGAACTACAAACAGCGCTACGTCAAGTATATCATCGTGTTGCTGCACGCATGGGTGTGTAAAATACATATTTTTGTTGTATTTTTTTCTCTTCAGTGACACTGTGCTAACAGATATTTCTTAGAATTGTGTGATTACATAATTGATTATGTGACACTTCTTCCAGGTTTAACATTTGTGTATATGGCCGATCACCTCCCCCTTCGTCAGCTGTACATGGTGGTGTTATGATGGTGTAAGTTTCTTCCTTCTTCAGCCTTACTTGCTCTTCATTTGATATGACAAATATGTGTTAACATGTTGTTTTCTGTTTAGGTGCACCTCAGGACTGATTTTGGTGGAGCGTCTGCATGCTGCAGTGCTCCATCAGCTCGCACCCCCTTCACCTAGGCCAGGGGTGTTGTGCCACAACCAATCATCGCCCAGGGTGTCTCCCAGAGTGGTTGTGACAGGTCCTGTCTACATGCCAGTGTATGGACCCGCTCCTGAATGGACTCTTGTTGGACAGGAGGTTGAGGTAACCTGTTCATCCCTCTTTTTTTTTTTTTTTCCCCCAATCGTGTATTTGTCAAACAGTGCAACTTTTTATTTTAAAAATGAACACTTATCCTAAGTTGACTCTGATTTCCTCTCCTCTTTTTTTTATAGACAGTACCAACAGCTGTTGAGACTGCATTTCACACAGACATCCCGTCCAATCCCGCGTGGTTCAGTGAGGCTAAGGCTTAATCTCTCCTGTCCTGTTTGTGGGGGCGCTCATCCCGTAAGAGTCAAGTAGGCGTAAGCAGCGGCCGGTGAATAAGACGAGTTAACAACGGAAGAGCACATGCAAGAACGGCGGAAAATACCAACAACGGAAAACAAATCAAAGACCCACCCGCAAGTTACCACTCTAAAGTGTGGACCCACTTTGGCTTTTACGAGACGGATGACGGGAGGAAACTTCATAAAGAATATGCAATCTGCAACAACTGTTTTGCGAAGGTAAAATACAATGGCAACACTACGAATCTGCAGAGCTGCCTCGTTCGCTATCACCCGTCCCGTTTTTCCCATAATTGTTTTCTTTTTTCACCACCTGTCCCGGGAAAGATAAGATCTCTCCCGGGACACAATTTGTCCCGTTTTTTAGGGAAAATGACAAAACCTCATTTAATTTCCGTCTGTGGTCTAGATAGGGTTGCCAACCCTCCCGTAAAATACGCGATTGTCCCATATTTGGCAACTAAAAAGCCTGTCCCGTAATGAACTGATGGGGGACGCACTTCACTTTGTCCCGTATATTTTGGGGACGCGGTTATTTATTTATTTATTTTGTCTGAATAATTTTTTATTGATTTTCAGAATCGGGGCAGTGAAAGGAGTTTTTTTTCGCTCTTTCATCTTCCCGTCGGTTTGTATATCCCAAGTCCCCAAGTTGAGATAAGACAAGTTGCTACTGACTTTACATTACCAGAAAGCACTGTCCTTGTTTACATGAAAGTTATTAATGTTCATGCACTTTAATATGTTTGCTTGTGCAGTGCACGTTTGTTTGTACATTATACAAAGTTTAGGAATAAATGCAAGATCACAGGCATTTTCCTTTTTATGGCTATTTTTTTCTTTTTCAGTCACATATCGTCTGCAAAATTTCGAAGATATCGAAGATATCGTGTGTCGTGATGTTGTCATTATCGTGGGCCAAATATCGTCACAGTATGGAATCGTGGGTTAGCCGTATCGCCCCACCCCTATTATCAACACAAGATCACATATGTACAGTACATGTACAGTTTAATTAGTGTGTTACTTTGTTTATGAATTAATTTCTTTATGTTCTTCCAGATGTCCAGCCTGATCAGCACGTGTTGCCTCAAAAACCAAAACAAACAAGTGACATGTTGGTATTTGGGATATGTGTATTTCATTGTGTGCATCTTTGTGATAGGACAATAAATGCAGTTCTTTAAACGTTACTTTGTGTCCTTGTATTTGCAGGTGTGGGCAACACGTTCAACTGTCCACATGACTGAGTCTGCCTCCAGCAATGTCACAGCAGTGCAGCAGGTTTGTACTTATTCATTTCCACTTCATCACCTGTGTGTGTTTTCTAGGCTTTACACCCATCTTGTCGACTGTATCGGATCGGCCGATATTTGGCATTTTTAGAAACGTTCATGATCGGGCGTCATGTCATGAATCACCGATCAATGACGTCATGGTCGTGTTGAAACTTTTTTAATCTGTCTCATTTCCTCCAAAGTAGTTTCACAGCATCGACATGTTTGATTTGTTTGTATCCGAGAGCTAATGATTCATAATTCAAAAACCTTCATTTTCGTCTTCGTGCCTCTTCCTTTTTTGAGTACTGTCGCTATGTGACGGAAAATAAAGTTTCTTTGAATCTTCACGACAGCAACATCCATGGGCGACACAAACAAACGTGTCGGGGGTGTGGAAGTTTTTCAAAGTGAGAGAAACAGACATAGCACAAGCTATCTGCAATATATGCAACGCTACAGTACCTAGCGGGGGAACTTTGGCAAAAACTTCAACACCACAAATTTAATCAGGCGCTTGGAAAAGATACACACGGAGGAGCATGTCGAGTTCAAGAAACACGCGGAAAAAGAAAAGCAAACTCTGAAACGGATGCTAAAGCAAACAACTTTAGACGGTGCTCGTGAGAAGGCAAGGGGTGTACAGAAACAAGTATTTATTGCCCCTAACGTGATTGGATCGGTGATCGGTGATCGGTTTATTTAAACTCACTGATCGGTGATCGGCACAAAAATCGTGATCGTGTAAAGCCTAGTGTTTTCCTTTCTATGTTTATTGGCATAAAATCACATCTTTCTTATTTTAATCAGTTGGAGGCGACGCCACAGATGACCAGAGCTGTGCCCGTGGTTCCTGTGGCTCCCGTGGTTTCCAGCACCAAGCCAGAGGAGGCCAGCACCGTCCAGGAGGCAACACAGAAGATCAACTAAGCTAAGGAGGCTTTTCTTTCTTCTTCTGTTGCCTCTGACTGCTCCGCTCGTTCTACGCCTCGCACATGTGATTTGTGATCCATCATCAGTTAGTACTAGTGAAGATGCAGTGGCAGATCATGGCACTGGTATTAGATTAGCCAAGGTTCTGCATGGTTCTTTTCATCAAGGCGAAACCGGTCACGGTTTAAAATTCCAGCACCAGCTGGCAACAGTGAGTCACTTCAGAAGAGCAAAACTCCTCACTTTGACATGGATAATTCTGACGTAGAGTTTGTCAGTGCTGTGACCAATGAAGAGTGTAACTTCTCTCCCCTTGATGTTGATGTTTGTTTAGACCTTTGCAAAAACTTGAAGATTCATTTGGACCGTGCGAGTTTTCCAATTTCTGATTGCAATGGCCCATTAGGTTCGCCGTGTACAAATGAGAATGTAGAGGCTGATGGAAACTGCTTCTTCAGAGCCATCAGTCAAGCTGTGACTGGTTTATAGACACAGAAGTGGAAATTCAGGTTGCAGCAGATTGTTTACGATTAGATGTGTACACTTTTATCGATGGTCATGGGTTGAAGTACAGCTCTTGCAAGAAACAATTCTCACATTGTATATATTTATGGATGTATTTGTTTTATATGGAAGCAGTTACCATAATCCAAATTAAAATAAGAATATAATAACAGAAATGCTTTTTCATTTTAAGAACGAAGCTGCATTATTTGACTCATAATTAAAATCATTAATGAATATTCCTAAATGCATTTTCCTTTTCTTATTCGTGTCGCACCTTTTATGACACAATCAAAAAGAAAACTGAGGGCATTGCTTTTTAATTTTCGTGGTCCTGCCCTGCACAAGAGTGACCACAACTCGAAAACGAAATCGCAATCTCAAAGTAAGCGCGCGGCGCAGGAAAGTGATGTCAGCAGCTCTCCACCTGTGGGTATGGTGGTATGACGCCAAGTGTCATTTGCCTCCTGTTATGTGTAAATTCTAATGTTTGTGAATTTAATAAATGTATATATATACTGTATATTTAAAAAAACAAAACAAAACAAAAAAAAGGTATAGCGGTCTGACACCACTTTGCCATCGTTACTTTTCACGTCATTGAAGTTGCCGGTAAACGAGATTTAAATCGCCGAAAAACGTGGACCACTGACGGATCTCGTTGGTCGGACAGATTTGAGCATGGCGCACATTGACACAATTGTTCAAACCCTGCTGGATTTAGCTTCCCAGGTGGAGTTGAATAGTGTATCTGAATCTGATGCTCGGGACCGAGTTGAGCAGGTATTCTGCCGTCCCAGATACGGACGCAAACAAGGTTGCCCGAGCCAACCTGTTGTCAGTTATGGAACACCTTGATGCACCAGCACAACATCAAAGCTAAAGCTATTTGTTACATGGGTGGAGTAACAGCTGTTCGGCGTCGGCCACCAGTCCATCCGTCGCAGGATGCGATGCAACGGATCAATCCGTCGACTGGTGGCAGATGCTGGTGCGAGATCTGTCAGTGGTCCACGTTTTTCGGCGATTTAAATCTCGATTACCGGCAACTTCAATGACGTGAAAGAAGTAACGATGGCAAAGTGGTGTCATACCGCCATACCTTTTTTTTCTTTTCTTTTCTTTTTAAATAAAAAAAAAAAATAATATATATATATATATATCTTTATTAAATTCACAAACATTAGAATTTACACATAACAGGAGGCAAATGACACTTGGCGTCATACCGCCATACCCACAGGTGGAGAGCTGCTGACGTCACTTTCCTGCGCCGCGCGCTTACTTTGAGATTGCGATTTCGTTTTCGAGTTGTGGTAACTCTTGTGCAGGGCAGGACCACGAAAATTAAAAAGCAATGCCCTCAGTTTTCTTTTTGATTGTGTCATAAAAGGTGCGACACGAATAAGAAAATGAAAATGCATATAGGAATATTTATTAATGATTTTAATTATGAGTCAAATAATGCAGCTTTGTTCTTAAAATGAAAAAGCATTCTGCTATTGCTTTTTCATTTTTGAATTTTACATTTCATATTGAATTTTGGTAACTCTTTGCTGGTGCATGTTTTGAAAATTGAATCTCAAATGTGTTTTCCTTCATTTGAATTAAGTACAAGAATGAGCAGTCATGAATAAGAAAATGAAAATGCAGTTTGGATTATTTATTAACGATTTTTTTTATGAGTCAAATAATGCAGCCACGTTCTTAAAATGAAAAAGCATTTCTGCTGTTGCTTTTTCATTTGGATTATGGTAACTGTCTGCTTCCACACTCCAGTGGTTCTGCACATTAGTATAAATAGAGTGATTCTCTATCATGACATCACAGGACGGCGGCACACTGACTCATTCCATGAACCTGGACACTGATGATCCAGACTTTGGACCAGATGAGCCAACAGGCCACAGTGGAAACGGGTCAGAACATGGGACTGGCTGCTGAAAGTATACAGGTAGGTGGCGCTGTCATCCCAAGTTGTGTGGTGTGGAGGATCAGGGCCAAAGTTCCAGATGCTCACAGATGTGACTGTGGATTCAGGAGGAGTGTTTGAAGGCTGGACTCCCAACAGTGATTGGCTGCTGAGTACCTCTCAATCACAATCAGGTTTTTTAGTGGCTGTGAGATTGAAAGTGAGATTGCATTGTCCAGGGAGGAGGACAGCAGTCAGTCATGTTTCACCTCCAGTCAACACGCAGTGGTTCACATGAAGGTCCAAGAGGCCTACAGACCTACACAGAGTCTGGATGTGGCAGCACAGTTGGATCATTGTCTTTGTTGTGTTGTTTGGTTATTGTGATCCAATGTAATGTGAGAGAAGGACGAGTGCAGTTCTATTGGAGTGAGTTTCTTACAAATACAGATCGCACGATTTCTATCCCAATTGTTAAGTGGGAAAGAGACCTGTCTCTCCAGCCTCACTCTAATTTCTGGAGAACAATCTGCCTGAACACGTTTTCACTGATAAAACAACCTATTCTACAATTAATACATTTTAAAGTACTCCACAGGATCCACTACACTGGACAGCGGATGTTTCAGATGGGCATGACCGCCTCTCAGACCTGCTCACACTGCACAGTTAATGTCCCAGATTATTACCTACACGCTGTATGGCATTGCCCACCAGTAAATAAATTCTGGCACGTAGTATGCAATGATCTATCAGCACAGGTTGGTTACAACATCACAGCCACTCCTTCTTTTTGTCTCTTAGGGGACCTCAGTGATATCACATCAGATAAGGCAGAATCTCGCATGCTGATGACCTCCTTATCTATCGCTAAGAAAACAATCCTCACAAACTGGAAAACAAAACAACACCTGCACATTGCACAATATAGCAACTTACTGTTAGACCACACCTCCTTGGTAGGAATGTCTGCTTCATCCTATAACTAACTAGTAATCAATCAATAGCTGAGGCTGCTGGTTGATGTGGGCAGCGGTGGTCGTGCTGCTGCGGGCCGGGTGCGGTCTTTGGGGGGGGGGGCTGCTTTGCGGGTTGGTGGGGGGTCGGGGGTTGGGTGCCCCGGCGGGGGATGTCTACCACGCGGGGGGCTGGGCCTGATGGTTGGTGGGTGGTGCTCCGGGGGTGGTGCTCCGGGGGGGGGGGGGTCCCTGGCTCTGGTCTGGGGGCCCCCTTGTTGGTGGGAGGGCTGGTCCGTCCCTGTGTCTGGGGACTGGCGCTGGATCGTACGCGGTGGGGTCGCATGCCTGGGGTGGGGCTGCGCGTTCGCTGGCTACCGCTCCTGTGTGCCCGGGTGCGGTGGGGGGTGGGCCCCCTTTGGCTCCTGGATCCCTGTGGTGTCCCCGGCCCCGATGTCGCTGAGGGGGCACCCTGACCGGGAGTCCCCCCTGGTCACATAATAGGTGTTTTTTTTGTTTTGTTTTTTTTTCCCTAAATTTTTAATTTATTTATTTATTTTCTTCTGTTTCGGCGGATTTGTGTCTTGGGTGGTCGCTGCCCGGCCTTCTGGCCTTAAGACCCTCTCCAATCTTAATAGCATTATAGACACTTAGGGCTTGGGGGGGTGGTTCGTGCACTGCGGCCGCCGCCCTGCTCAGCAGCAGTGTGGTTGCCCCAGGGCCTTACCACCCCTCCATTTTAAACGCACCATAGTTCAACACACCAGCAAGTGCACATATACACACATTGACACCCCTACACACAGTGGGGTCGGCCTGCTAGCGGGTGCGGGATCCGGCATCTTTCCCACCCTGGATGGGCCCTGTGCGGTCCGGTGCCCCTGGGGTGCGAGACCGGCTGGGCCTATGGGGACCTCGCCACTTGCAGCGGAGTCCCCCTTCCTCCAATCCTGGGACCGGGCCGCTGCCCGGGTGGTCCCCCTGCGCCGCTCGGGGGCGGCTGGGCGGCGACGACCCGAGACACGGGGGTCTGACAGTGGTGGGTGGTCGATGCGCCATACTGGGTCCGTAGGGGGGGGGCCTCTGGGTGCCCGGGCCTGCTTTGGGTACCGATCCTGCTGGTGGGTGAAGGGGCTGGGTCCTGTCATGGGGATGAGTCCGGTCTCGCTTGCCCTGTGGGGCCCCCATCCGGAGAAAATCAGTGTGTAGTTCAAACTTTGTGCGTCTTTGTGTTCAGTTTTTCTGCTGTAGTTGTGCTTTTCTTTTCATTCCAGATGAATTCCACTCAATTTCCTTTTCAAACCTTGTAGGTGTTGAGTGAGCTGCAGCGCCCCCTGGCTACAAGTTTCATACTGTGACTCTGCCGACCGAGGTAAAAAACCAACAAACTCTGACACTTTGCTGAGGACCTCCTGGAGGAGCTGAAGGTGCAGAACCTTCTCAGGCCTCTCTGAGGAGGAACTTGCGGCTGTCGGTCCTCTGCTTCCCCCTGTTGGTCACATAGGCCTCTTCCACCTCCGTTCGTCTGTTCAGCACATATTTAATTTTTTAATGGCTCTATAAACGTCACTGATGAGACGATTTTATGATTCCTGCAGTTAAAATTTTTTAATTCCAAATCTGCAAAGACCTTCTGATCAATGAAGACAGAGTTAAAAATGATTTCAAAATTGACCCGTTTGAGAAAAGCTGCACTGTGGCATTGTTTGCATGTTGTTTTAGCTCTCAGTTGCTTCATTTCGCATTTTTCTTAAAAGCTTTGTTTAGTGGTCCATTGTGGTCAATGGGACACTGAACATCCGCTTTGTGTGCCCGAGTTTTAAGAGGATCAGGTGCGGACATTTTAGCATTTAAATTATTATGGCTTATTAGCATAGGTACGTAGTACCTCACCTGTCCGTTCTTTTTACAGTGCTTCCTGAACACCTCACCGGCACACTCCAGCCGCCTGCTAGCACAAAGCTGCGCAGAGCCTCCTCGTTGTTCTCCTCACCTGGAGGACGCTTGGTGATCAAGACCTGTGGCCCAAAACTCGGTCCTATAAGATAAGTGCAGGAACACTGCTGCTTCGCCCGCACTTGATTGTGCTAGCCGCCCTGTACAGACGGTCGACGGTGCATGTTGCTTCCGTCCCGCCTTGGTTTTACTTGTTGTTTTTCCTCGTTTGCTTACGTCGCCACTGCTGACCCTCAGACAGCAGACGTTACACTATCAAGTCGCCGGTCCAGCTACAGTGGTGTGTGTGTGTGTGTGTGTGTGTGTGTGTGTGTGTGTGTGTGTGTGTGTGTGTGTGTGTGTGTGTGTGTGTGTGTGTGTGTGTGTGTGTGTGCGCGTGTGTGTGTGCGCGTGTGCGTGTGTGCGTGCGTGCGTGCGTGTGTGTGTGTAATTGCATTGTTTGTTTGTTTTTCTTGCTATTTCAGTACATGTGACAGATTTTAGGGAACTTTTAGTAACCAACTGTTTATCTTTTCTTTTGTAGTCGCTGAGAGCTGCTGGTGGTGGCGGTGTCCCGGGTGGTGGGCCACTTCGAGTGCTGTGACCCGGGATTGTGGTTGTTTTCTTCTTCTTTTTTTGCACTTCACTTTCTTTGCAGGTGTGTCACGTGTGAGTGGGGTGTTCCTTGTTTTCTTTGGTTCCTCCCCCGTTTGGCCCCCTCATCGGTAAGCCTCAGTTTCTACACCAAGAATAAGGAGCTCAGTAGCTCCGTTTTAAGTGTTGGGCTGTTTGTTCCTTTTATTTTTAAATGTTGAATAAAAGTTGGTTTGATATTTTAAACATTCTGAACCACGTCTCCTACTCCTTCCTCGTAGAACTTACCTGTGTGCCTAATTATTACTTTTGTGTTTAGTAGAACTCCCTGGGTGAAATTCCCAGGGTGGCGTTGTCGGTTCCTTTTCATTTTGTTAAATTCCCAAGATTAAATCTTGCTTTATCAGATAGCCATAACCACTCTCATCGCCACAGGATATTTGAGTCAACTGAGTCAAACTGTCGTGTCTACTTCCCAGTCTCAATAAAAATGTTCACTACTGCTTTGTGCGAGCTTCTTAAATGGAGGTTTGTCGGGTTTTTCCCTTTTTAGAAGCAAGGCACATATTTTGTGTCTTTCCACCACAAGACATTGGCTTTTGTCACTCTCTTCGTCGTATTGGGGAAAAAGTGGCATATCGGACTTTCCCGCCGCGAGTCGCTCGTCAACATACTGCTGTGAAAGAGGGGTGACGTCACAGAAAGCGAGGTGCATTTAGGTGCTGCTGCTTAAAACTAAAAGATTTTCCTGTGCAAATATTCATTTGACAGACGTAAACGAAGTGAAATATGACTTCAATTTAAGTTTGTTTCAGTTTGTTTTTATAAACACACAAAACAGTTTGAGTTAGTTATCGTTTTTGAAAAAAGTTCTTGACTTCTACTTTAGAGATATTGATGACGAGTTGTTGTGTATCAACGGTGTGACTATGTGGTTCGGCAAGCGATGGTGCTGTCTGTACATAGCTTAGCAAACGGCTAGCGCTAGCACCCCCTTTCAATGCCAGAGTGAAAAGATCCACACGGAGTGTTATGACCCACGGGTGGGTCTAGGTGCCTCTATGTTTGTGTCTGTGTGTGAGAGAGAGAGTGGATGACGCCTTGCAGGTGCAGTCCTGGATGTCGGCTGCTGATTGGACGCGCCACGGCTGAGAAGGAGGAGCAGTCGAGCCAGCCTGACGGTCATCCCTCCTCCGCTCCCAACTCTGCAGTTAGTCACTTCTGAAACGGTGTTAGAGCACGCAGCCGTAGGGGTGGGCTAACATTTTCTTTGTCCCCTCTTTTCTCATGTTTAATAAGTATGTTGGGAGGTTAGCCCTTCTGTATTTGGGTTCTATTTCTTTCTTTCGTTTGTTCTTAAGGCGAGCTAGTTGGACTTTGGTTTATTATTTGCTGCCCACCGGTTAAGTTGTTTTGTTTATTTCATTTACTGATTAATAAAATTTTTTTTGTTGAAACTGCCAACTGCAGTGAAAAATTAATGAGGCTTGGGAGTGGGGGAAGGTGTCCCACACGTTGCGTCTCGGTCCCCCTCGATGGGACGTAACACGGAGTTTTCGCCGTGACAGCAGGTTCAGCTCCTACCGTGTTACAGGTGACGTCGTCACGTTAGCCTGTTCCATCCCTGCTAAATTCTTTAAAGAACTACCATAAGTAAACTTTTAAATTATAATACGTTCTACACTAATTGTAATTTCCTGCCCGTGGTTCTATATTGCAACAGTTGACGGCTCATATCAGCAGATAAACAGCAACAATCTGGGCATTGCGGGTGATTCATAAATATGTAATTTCTTATTAATTAGCCCATAAGTGTTGTACACAAGTGTGACACCAATTGCTTGTTGCTGACAGCAGTGAAGAAATGACACTCTAGTGGTTCTGCACATTAGTATAAATAGAGTGATTCTCTATCATTACATCACAGGACGGCGGCACTCTGACAGATTCCATGAACCTGGACACTGATGATCCAGACTCCGGTCCAGATGACATAACAGGCCACAGTGGAAACGGGTCAGAGCATGGACTGGCTGCTGAAAGGATACAGGTAGGTGGCGCTGTCATCTCAAGTTGTGTGGTGTGGAGGATCGGGGCCAAAGTTCCAGATGCTCACAGATGTGACTGTGGATTCAGGAGGAGTGTTTGAAGGCTGGACTCCCAACAGTGATTGGCTGCTGAGGACCTCTCAATCACAATCAGGTTTTTTAGTGGCTGTGAGATTGAAAGTGAGTGAACATCATTAAATAAAGAGCTCCTGCAGGGTCCCAATTTGACAAGTACACTGCTAGGTGTGCTGCTTCATTTTCGCCAAGGCCCTGTAGCATTCATGACTGACATTGAGGGAACGTTTCATCAAGTAAGAGTTTCCAACCAGAATGTAAACTTCTTACGCTTCCTCTGGTGGCCAGATGGGGACATTACAAAGGACCTACAAGAGCACAGGATGCTGGTCCACATCTTTGGGGCAGTGTCATCCCCAAGCTGTGCTTCATTCGCCCTGCTGAAAGCAGCTGACGACAATCAGCATGACTTCCCAGCCGAGGTTATAAACACTGTTTGTCAAAATTTCTATGTGGATGATTGTCTAAAGGCCGTCAGCACGGTGGAACAAGCAATACATCTGTACCAGCAGCTAACAGACCTGTGCGGTAGAGGTGGATTTAAGCTCAATAAGTGTGTGAGCAATCATCGCTCGGTGCTGGCCGCCATTCCTGAAGAGCAGAGAGCTAAAGAGGTAAAAACACTTAACCTTGACAGAGACCAGCTCCCTATGGAGAGGGCCCTTGGAGCTCAGTGGAATGTACAGCAAGATACATTCACATTCAGCATCAGAACCAAGCTGGGATGGGATGAGGAAATCCCTCAGGTCATGGTACATCCCATATATAGTTTTTCAAGCGCCAAACTACAACAAAGGAACTCATCTATAACAAATCTACAACCTTGTTTTAATTCTGATTAATAAACTAAAGCTTATTCGATTATCATTATGTTGTTTTTTTTAAACGCTCATACAAAACAAAAAAAGTGGAGGGAGAGTAGTCTGAATCGGGTTCTGGAGCATTGCTCTACCTCATCCATCGCACTCATTAGCGTCACATCCACTTGTAGTGCATCATTTCCGCCAGCAAGCTTCTCCTGTTAGACCTTCCCCGAGGTGATTGGTGGGGTGACGAGCACCCAGCACGTGACCTCTACGACGAGTTTCTACCCACGGAATTGCCATAGGAAGACATGGATTAAATAGTATGGCTTGTCCACCAGAAGGCTGTATTATGGTGTACATAATATAAAACTTCGGCCCAGTTCTGCTTGTATTGCAATGGTTGGTGTTCCTGAAGTTTCATTTTTCGTCCCTTTTTATTTTTTACATCCATGTTTGTGATGGAATAGTATTGTGAATCGCTAGCTCGCATTGCATGCTGGTAAACAGCGTCACTCAAGGAAGTTTTGGCTTCGCTGACACGGTCCTGAAGGGAAGTGGGTTTTAGTGCACTGGAACGGGATGAATGTGTTCAATCAAGCAGTACAAACCTGATTAATTGTCTTAATACTTCACTTGGAATGGCCATATTGTTTAGGATTAGAATTAGATGACAACTTGTTCACAATATTTGCAACTATTCAATTTGACCAGCAGGTGTCAGTAGAAGACCAAATTTCATGTTGACTATTTCCTAATGGAAGTGCTCTCTTTACGTTGGATTTTTCTCATAATTATTTGAAGTGTAGGCCTGTATCTGCACACAATTTGGAATTCGTCCCAGCGCCCTGAGCTGTAAATTTGGACGGTGTAAAATGAAAATGGCCATCTGCAGCAGAATGAAAGTGAGATTGCATTGTCCAGGTAGGAGGACAGCAGTCAGTCATGTTTCACCTCCAGTCAACACGCAGTGGTTCACATGAAGGTCCAAGAGGCCTACAGACCTACACTGAGTCTGGACGTGGCAGTACAGTTGGATCATTGTCTTTGTTGTGTTGTTTGGTCATTGTGATCCAATGTAATGTGAGAGAAGGACGAGTGCAGTTATATTGGAGTGAGTTATTTAGAGTGTAATAGAAGTTATAATGCAGAGTCTGTTTTTATGAAATGTTCTATCACCTGGCACCCATCCATCCATCCATCCATCCAT